>NC_134265.1:233010414-233310414 GCF_031893055.1 Leptodactylus fuscus
GTCTACTAAGACACCCCAGGAAATGATGCCAACACCCTGGAAAGAAACTGGGACAGCAGGGGAAGCATGTCTGGGGGCATCAAGTACCTTTATTATGTCAGGATCCCCTGTCAGCTTGCGATATGCCGGAGCGGACTTTTTCCCATAGGAATGCATTGACCAGCGTTGATTGGCCAGTCTACGACATTCGGCCAATCAACGCTGGTTCTGCCTGAGGAGGCGGAGTCTAAGAGCCGTCCACAGCAGTTTCCATTCTGGTCTGATTTTAGACTCCGCCTCCTCCGGCAGAACCAGCGTTGATGCTGTAAGACTGGCCAATCAACGAATGCTGTAAGACTGGCCAATCAACGCTGGTCAATGCATACCTATGGAGAAATGGAGTCTCCCCGCCCAGTACCCGCCCCACACTCTCCTAAGCCCCGCCTTCTCTATAATAATAGTCGGGGAGAGGGGGGCAGGGTGCTCTGAAACCGGGACCATGGACCGAAGTGGACCAAGAGCAAAGAGCTGCAGGTAAGTGGACATCGGGGGGAGGGGGTTAATCACTACACAGCGTGGGGTACATGCTGTGTAGTGAATAGGATAATCTCCCACACTGCACACTCAGCTGGCTATTCCTTAGTAGTACTAACACGCTCAGCTCAGCTATTCCTTTAGTAGTTCCGAGCCATAGGAATGTATTGACCAGCGTTGATTGGTCACTGTACGGGCATACGACCAATCATGTTGGTCAATGCATTCCTATGGGAAAAAGTCAGCTCGCGCATATCGCATGTTGACAGGGTTCCCGACAAGATAGAGCCCCAAAGAGCTAGGTGAGTGACATTTTCCCCTAAATAAAGGTTATCCCTAGCTAACCCTGCCTGTAGATCAGTCCCTGTGTCACATTCATATAGTTCACAGTCCCAAATTAGTCGAATGGTAAATCCACCATTCGTCTAAATTGAGGGTTATCTGTTTCCGGCCGCCAATTCCTTTTTCCGATTTTTTTTCACTGCCTACCTTGTCGTATTTCCTGTCCCACCTTCTCTGCGCAGTTATTGTTGCAAAAAACGCGCCAGGGAAGGTGGGAGAGGAATCAAATTTTTAGTGAGTTTGCCACGTGGTGTTTGATTGAAATCGAACACCTCGAATGGCCTGATATTCGATCGAATATCAATTTGATCGAACGCCATTCACTCATCTCTATTAACAAACTACCTACTTTATTATTATATAGACATATTGGGTAGCTGAGATTACATCTGGGTGCAGAGGCAAACTGACCAGTATTCCTTGACTTTCTCTCTTCTCACTGTTACTGGAGATGCCCCCATCCACTCTCACCCTAAAGCATCTTGCTGCTACCCGAGTCCTGCTTCTGCCTCATGAGTACGTATTCCCAGCCCACAAAACTAAGAAGACCATAGTTAAAAAAAATTATAAAACAATTTATAAAACATACTTATGATTTTAACAAACTGAACATAAATATGGGTTGAGATGCCGGGCTTCACTATTTATATTCCTTTTAATGGGTTTTGAAATGCAATTGACTTACAGTTGAAAATCTAGAACAGTATGCTTGCATGCATAATATATAAGTAAATTTCCCAAGGTCTGACTTTTAACTACATTGATTTCCAGGTCATACCAATCACAGCTGAGATTTAGCAGTCTATTTGTACAGGTTATAAAATCATAGAAAGATTATCATAATCAGATTCTGTATTAAAATATGTGTTAGCAGAACAGTGAAGAAATCAGCACCATATGTAGTCCTGAATGACTTATAGGTAAATCACTGGCACTGGATATGTACATTTCCTGTGGCATGTTTTTTAAGTAAGAGGGGATTTGATTACTTCCACATGTCTTTGTAACGTGAAAGCTTAAAGAGTCAACTCTTGTACATTTACCCCGATTATGGCATATGAATATTACAGAGAGGAGTCATATAGGATAGCAACTCATTTTGTTGTTGAGAAAACTAACCTACAACAAAAATCTTTATTGACTTTCACAAGATGAAAACATGAAAAAAAGAGAAACAACACATAATAAAGCAGGGCAGGGTCACATAACACACATCAGGTCAGGTATACTTAAAACAGTAAGCTGGTATAAGAATGCTTAGTACCAACTGTGAGAAGGCGACAGGCAGAGTTCTGGAGTCCCGCTATATCAGCCCCAAGTTTCTGACGTATGTGTGGTCCAGGGCCAGACTTGAGTAGGCTTTAACCCAGGTATGGGTCATAGTCTAATTACTGAAGAGCCTGCACTTCAGGGCAGATTCAGGGAGTGAGAAGAGGCATCTAGGTCTGTCCTGATATTCTATGTCCAGTTAGATTGTGTCATTTGTATTTGTTTGTTCATGTCGCTGTTAGTAAGCCACACGTATAGTTAGCTTATTATTACTGTTTAGTTAGTAGCTCAGACGAGCAGAATTTTGTTTCTTATTGTTTTGCCTGAAGTTAAGGCTGTATTTTATTTTGCCTATTTTTTATGCCTGATGTAAAGGTTTATTTATTTTGTTGTTGTTTTGTAAATAAACTGGTTTGCTGCAAGATTTGTGTTCCTGTCTCTGACTGGTTGGGTCTGCAAGTCTGCTTCTATCGAGCTACCTCTCACATATGGTGGAGGATGCGAACAGCTCTGTACTCGGCCCCTGGCTCCCATAGATATCCATAGCAGTCACCTACCTGAGTAGGAATCTTATACTACCTTAGAAAAATTACAGCATTGTGGAGAGGGAATTCTTAGCCATTAAGAGGGCCCTAGTGTCACTAAGGTACTAGTGGACAGACAACGGTAACAGCACTGATATCTCTTGCCCCAGGGTTTTCTAGTGGTATATAAAACCACATGTGTCTGAGAACATGGGAGGGTTCTCTATAAATACATACAAAGCATCAGTGTGTTTTAGCAGTACTATTGTTTTTTTTTTGTTTGTAAATGCATTTTAACTGCTGTTATAACAGCTAAGTGCTGATTCCGCCTGCGCTAACCTAAAAAAAACTCAATTATTTCAGTTTTTTTTGTTGTTGTTCACCCATTATGCAGTCTAACATGGTTAGCCATCGCTAAACTGATAAATAAAATATCTTGCTATTTAAAGGGGTTGTCCCATAGCAAGGATCCTATCTGTACTGCTAGTTTATGTGGATATAAGACTTTTCCTAAATACATTGCTTTATCAAAACTGCTTTGTTTGGCCGCTATCTTCATTTATTCACTTCATTGTTGACACTGGCCCTTGATATTATCTGCTCATTTTTCAAGTGACGTAGCTGTAGCTGCCTGCTTCTGCCTGCTCTCAGGGGGGAGGGAGGGGCTGACAAGCAACTGAGCTCCTCATATAGGGGAGGGGGAGGTGAGACATTCGTAATTACTGTGCTGTCTAGCTTCAGCTTTTCCACTTATCAGCCGGTTTAATTGAATTTGGCTGATAAGGGCTGAGATAAGGAGTCCATTACCTCTGTATGTAATGCAAGCTAACTCAAATCCAGCTCTGCTACATCAGCTTCTACATCAGCTTCATACTGTGGATCATAGCAGATAGCAGAGCAAGTGAAACCCCACCCACCAATGTGCGAGAAATCCAGGAAGTGAAGAGAGTACAGAGCCTTCAGGCTGCAGAACAAGAGTTATGGGAATACCCCTTTAATGTTTTGGGTTTTTTTCCTTTAATCTGAAAAGTATATGCTTCTTAAACCTTTTTGTTGTTGCTGCTCATATGTACAGTATTACAGCCTGTGCTAGTCTAAAAAAAATATTGTTCAAAGTTTTTTTCTCACCCAATAAACAGTGGGATGCAGCCTGCTAATATTAAAAAAAAAAATCTATATTTGTTAAGGCGATTTACTTGGTTTCCCAATATACATACAAACTGTTATTTCAAGGGTAAAAAAAATTGTCAGCTGACTAACTCAGTTTTAGTCTAATAATACTGACTAATCAGGTGACCAATTTAGTTGATATTTTTCTTTTTATAAAAATATAAATAAAAATAAAAAATTAAAATAAAATCCAGAGTGTCAGAATTGTTGCTAATCACTATTATAAATTAAGCACTGTCGTAAAATGACCAGAAAAAAAAAACAGGATGAGGTACAGGCAAAAGGAAGGGGAGGAGGAAACACTTGGGGCAACAGCCAGTATTCTTCTGGTCTTGACAGTCCTACCAGTAGCCACAGTGTTATCGTACTTCCTGGGAATAAAGATATTATTTAAAGCAGTAAGCCCGGTCCAAACGGAGAGGAGGTTTGGCGGCCCCGGACTCCGCGAGATATTATTTGGTGGCGGTCGCCATCGATTGATACCTCTGTATGCTATTTTGGCCCACTACCTCCCTCCCTCCCTTTCCCCCCTACCTCCCCCCCCCCCTCTGGTTTTGTAAAAATTTGTAAAACTTTCAATAAAACTTCTAATGTTGAAACAGATTTTTCCACCATCAGGAGCAACACAGTAACAATTCAGTTATATGACAAGAATCTGCATAACTAATCATATGCTAAATAGTTGCAAGTCACATCTATAATATGATGGTAGTCTCACATTCCAAACTGTAGTGGATGTGAGACATGGAGCCTGAAAGTCAAAAGTTCAAAACATTGTTACCCTTTTACTCGTCTGTGTAACTAGCAAATACTGGGCCACTTAGCAAACGTTTAACTTGTGCCTCCCCCCACCGTAACACATTATAACGACCCCTTTCCTGGTCTCACACTATATAATGCCTCATTTAAACAAAGTATAATGTCCCATAGTACCCCCTACAGGTTTGTTGCAAATATTACAGAAATTTCGGGTTCAGCTTCAACCACCAGCTATTATGTTCTGGGGTGTATTCAGACCCCGGAGTATATAATGATTGAAAACCCAGGTGAGGTGATCAGCCATAAAAAAAGAAAAAAAAACTATTATTCACCTCTCCTGGGCTACAGCGCAGGTCTTTGACCCTCTTCAATGTCATCACAGACATGGGTTACGCGAGTATCATTATACAGCGTCATTATACGTCGTGACGTCATTGAAAAGGCCCAAAGATAGCAGGGAGTCATGCCAGAGCCCAACAGTGGTGAGTAAAACTGTTTTTATGTTTGATCATCTCCCCTGGGCCTCCATTCACTGAAGAGACCCCAGAGTATAATGATAGTAGTTTCCGTTCGAATGTATGCAGTCTGACGGAAACCGCCAGGTGAACCTCGCAATTTAGTTATTACTTTTTAAAACAGCAGATACACTGTACCACAATTTTTATTTGAAATTGTGTAAATTACAACTCTGCCTACACAATGTTAATGTGACGTGCTCCCACACAGGGATAGCCAGAAGAATAATTCTGGTTCTTTTCTGCCTCCCAAGTGTTGCTTTCAGAGTCATAGAATCCTTCTCATGTCAGAAGATGTTCTGGCTTTTTCAGCTGGCAGCTAAGCCAGGAACGCTGATAGCGTGCCACAATTTTTTTTATAAATTGTCACTGTGTAAACACAATGTTGATGTAGCCTTCTCCAGTAACTCCACACTGACCCATCTCCCAAGTCCAACTTCACTAGGGCAATCCATTGCTCACAACCCCCTCCCTCATTTCATGGTTGTAAGGTGAAGTGCACATCAAATGGCACTGTTGCAAATTCTGGAACGTCAGTTTGAGCAGCGGTATATGGTGAATAATTACTGCATGCAGCAAACCTCAGGCACAATGGAGTAGATAATTGTAGTAACAACACCTACTCAGTCATTATAATCAGTTTTGTAAGATAGTCCAGCTGTTACGAATCTCAGTGTGCTAAACAGCTAGTTGCTGTTGCCTCAAGGTTACCATGTCAACATATGAAGATTCTGCAGTTTTCAGAGCTCTTCTGTGCTGATCTAATCATCAGCTGAGGGGGGATGTTTAAACTCTGTTCCTGCTCACCCAGGTGCCTGCTATTGGTTTGTACTTTAGTGAAGCTCTGAATTCAGATTGTTTATTACTGACTACTGACCTATTGCTGCAGGTTTGCTTGTCTTCTGATTTTGGCTCTAATGATACTTCTCAGTTTGGCCTTTTGGCTTGGGAGTAAACACTCTCCTGATTCATCCCTCTGATATAGATTTGCCTTGTGGGTTTGTTGTGGATTCCGGTTTGACTTCAGTTTATAGAGTGTTTATTTCTTGTACTGGTTTCTGTGGTAATGACTTGGATCTGGTTTCAGCGTAAGTCTTTCTGGTTCACAGCTGGCACTGGTGGGGACATTTGGATGCCTGGAATTGGTCTCTCAGCACTGTGTGAGGTTTGGATGACTTATTCTGCTGAAGTCTGTTGTCAGTCAGATCCTACAATCCTGATATTTGTTACATTGATTTTTCAGCTGCCAGGCCAGAAATGTTGATAGTGCGCCCCAAACTTTTCTTGAAATTTTGTAAATTGTCACTCGATATCAATACAATGTTGAAGTGGCATGTGCTCTCTTACACGGGATAACTGTAAGGAAAATCCAGGTTCTTATGTGCCTACCAAGTGCTGGTCTCGTGGTCATAGAATCCATTCCATTTCAAAGTAAATTCTTTGCTTTTTCAGCTGGCAGGCCAGGCATGCTGATAGTGTGTACCAAATTTTTCTTCAAATCTTTTTTCACACATTGGTGCTGCATCGACTCTCATAAAGGGACGATTCAATTTTAGGTGGCTTTTTCATGAAAACAATTCTTTATCATTTTTTTTTTTTTAAGTGGCAGGCACATTGACAGTGTGCCACAAATTTTTCATCAAATTCCATAGTTGGTGGTGCCACTTGCCACTGCCACTCTGTTAGCATAATAAAAAGAATCTAAAACTAACAACCCCCAATTTCTTCTTCCAGTTCCAACGCAATTGAGTGGTCTGCTCTCATGTAGGGATCATTTATGTATTTATTTTGTGAAAGCCAATTCTTCATCATTTTTGAACTAGGCACACAGTCTCATATTTCCCTACCAAATAAGACTGTAGCACTTACTAATCATCAAAATTATTAATTTTTTTATATGAAACCTTTGCTTTTTGAAATATCACCGCCTAGTGTGTCTAAGAAACCAAAGACAAGCACCTTTTCCTCAAAAAAAAATAAAATTGATTTTTCCATAGGCATACATGTCACTTTGACTTTGACATAACTTCAGCTGTGTTTGCTTTAGAGAGCTATAAATTGGATGGATGGATGGATGGATGGATACCTTAGAGTCCTGACTATGATATTACACTATGTTTTAAGCCAAAGTTAAAGTGCGGTACATACTGAACTTGTTCCACCCGAAACAAATCTGAGACCTAAGCCGGATTTTGACTCCGTGAATTCATGCACTGAAATCCACTTTACATATCTTCTGAATTCTTTACCATGTTTCTCTATTGCTAGCTGAAAACTGTTCCCTGCTAGCTGCGCTATGGATTAGCGTAAGGTTAAGTAAGGAAGGTTACAGTCTCCCATATAATTATATTCATTGTACAGTGTGTACTCATTCTTGTTACATACAGTCCTATGAAAAAGTTTGGGCACCCCTATTAATCTTAATCATTTTTAGTTCTAAATATTTTGGTATTTGCAACAGCCATTTCAGTTTGATATATCTAATAACTGATGGACACAGTAATATTTCAGGATTGAAATGAGGTTTATTGTACTAACAGAAAATGCGCAATATGCATTAAACCAAAATTTGACCGGTGCAAAAATATGGGCACCTCAACAGAAAAGTGACATTAATATTTAGTACATCCTCCTTTTGCAAAGATAACAGCCTCTAGTCGCTTCCTGTAGCTTTTAATCAGTTCCTGGATCCTGGATAAAGGTATTTTGGACAAACAATTCAAGTTCAGTTAAGTTAGATGGTCGCCGAGCATGGACAGCCCGCTTCAAATCATCCCACAGATGTTCAATGATATTCAGGTCTGGGGACTGGGATGGCCATTGCAGAACATTGTAATTGTTCCTCTGCATGAATGCCTGAGGATTTGGAGCGGTGTTTTGGATCATTGTCTTGCTGAAATATCCATCCCCGGCGTAACTTCAACTTCGTCACTGATTCTTGAACATTATTCTCAAGAATCTGCTGATACTGAGTGGAATCCATGCGACCCTCAACTTTAACAAGATTCCCGGTGCCGGCATTGGCCACACAGCCCCAAAGCATGATGGAACCTCCACCAAATTTTACAGTGGGTAGCATGTGTTTTTCTTGGAATGCTGTTTCTTTTTGGACGCCATGCATAACACCTTTTTTTATAACCAAACAACTCAATTTTTGTTTCCAAAATGAAGCTGCCTTGTCCAAATGTGCTTTTTCATACCTCAGGCAACTCTATTTGTGGCTTACGTGCAGAAACAGCTTCTTTCTCATCACTCTCCCATACAGCTTCTATTTGTGCAAAGTGCGCTGTATAGTTGACTGATGCACAGTGACACCATCTGCAGCAAGATGATGCTGCAGCTCTTTGGAGGTGGTCTGTGGATTGTCCTTGACTGTTCTCACCATTCTTCTTCTCTGCCTTTCTGATATTTTTCTTGGCCTGCCACTTCTGGGCTTAACAAGAACTGTCCCTGTGGTCTTCCATTTCCTTACTATGTTCCTCACAGTGGAAACTGACAGGTTAAATCTCTGAGACAACGTTTTGTATCCTTCCCCTGAACAACTATGTTGAACAATCTTTGTTTTCAGATCATTTGAGAGCGGGCTGTCCATGTTCGGCGACCATCAAACTTAACTGAACTTGAATTGTTTTGTAGAAAGAAATGGTCCAAAATACCTTCATCCAGGATCCAGGAACTGATTAAAAGCTACAGGAAGCGACTAGAGGCTGTTATCTTTGCAAAAGGAGGATGTACTAAATATTAATGTCACTTTTCTGTTGAGGTGCCCATATTTTTGCACCGGTCAAATTTTGGTTTAATGCATATTGCGCATTTTCTGTTAGTACAATAAACCTCATTTCAATCCTGAAATATTACTGTGTCCATCAGTTATTAGATATATCAAACTGAAATGGCTGTTGCAAACACCAAAATATTTAGAACTAAAAATGATTAAGATTAATAGGGGTGCCCAAACTTTTTCATAGGACTGTATAACCCTTGACATGGAGTCTTCTCTAGTTCATATGCAACTTTCTTGAATATGGCAAGCTGTAGCTAAATCCATAGCTATAGGGAAGTCATTAGATTTACATATTGTAAAAATAAACAAATAGTAGCACAAATCAGCTTCAAATATGCATAGCCACTGTAAAGCTATTTAACAATAATGCTTTGTATGTGCCAGTATGCAGTATGCAGTGGTATATGGGATAGGTTAGGCAAGCACTGAGTCTAAATTACTATTATAGGTATTGTTTATATAGTAGTAACTGCGTCTCAATGTTAGTGTGTTGTCATAGAACAGTATGGATTTTGTCTTGTAAACTAATTTTTAGCTTTTAGGTAAAAAATGTATTTTAATAAAGTAATTAAAGCATCTCTTCAATTCTTTAAAAAAAGTCAGAAATAAATAGTACAAAAGAATATGTAAACTTAACCCCTTCCCGACATGCGCCGTAATAGTACGGCGCATGTTGGGTCTGTAACTATGGCGACCGCCCGGGAGCCGGGCGGCCGCCATAGCCGCCGGGTGTCTACTGCTTTAAGCAGTAGACAACCGGCTCTAATGCCTCCGATCGGTCCCCGGACCGATCGGAGGCATTAAGCCCTCCGGCGCCACGGTCAAAGGCACCGGAGGCGCCATTTTCCCGGCGGCACATGGGCGCCGCCATTTTGGCCGGGATCGCCGGCTCCTGGAGCATGCTCCAGGGCTGACGTCCCGTTGCCATGACAGCCGGGAGCCTTGTACAGGCTCCCAGGCTTGTCTGCAAATCCTCTCTTTTGCAGGCTGGTCTATGCAGCCTTCAAAAGAAAGGATGCTTTTTTGCAATGCATTGCAATGCATTGCATTAGTGATCAGACCCCCTGGGGTTCAACACCCCTAGGGGGTCTAATAAATGCAAAAAAAAATAAAAAAAAAAAAGTAAAAAAAAATATAAAAAAATATAAAAAGAATTAAAAGTTCAAATCACCCCCCTTTCCCTAGAACACATATAAAAGTAGTTAAAAACTGTGAAACATATACATGTTAGGTATCCCCGCGTCCGAAATCGCCCGCTCTACAAATCTATAAAAATATTTTTCCTGTTCGGTAAACGCCGTAGCGGGAAAAATAGTCGAAAGTGCCAAACCGCCGTTTTTTCACTGTTTTGATTCTGATAAAAATTTGAATAAAAAGTGATCAAAGCAATAACATTTCCCGAAAATAGTAGAACTAAAAAGTACACTCGGCCTCGCAAAAAAAGACACCCTATGCATCCCCGTACACTTACGTATAAAAAAGTTACGGCCGTCGGAATATGGCGACTTTTAGAAAAAAAATTTTTTAACACCGTTTTGGAATTTTTTTTAGGGGTCAAAATGTAAATAAAACCATATAAATTTGGTATCCCTGGAACTGTACCGAAACACAGAATATAGGGGACATGTCATTTTGGCTGCACAGTGAACGCCGTAAAACCAAAGCCCGTAAGAAAGTCGCATAAATGCATTTTTTCTTCAAATCCACCCCATTCTGAATTTTTTTCCTGCTTCCCAGTACATTATATAGAATAATTAATGGTAGCATCATGAAGAAAAATTTGTCCCGCAAAAATTAAGACCTCATATGGCTCTGGGAGCGGAGAAATAAAAAAGTTATGGGGTTTAGAAGGAGGGGAGTCAAAAAAGAAAATCAAAAAATGCCATCGGCGGGAAGGGGTTAATAATATTTTATCTGAGATAAAAGTTTTTTCCATTTATCAGGCTTCTTTATACCTTAAAAATGTGCTCTGAGACATTTTATTATTATTTTTTTAAATTTCTGCTAGTGGGCCATTAAACATAACAAGCAGTACTCACCTCTCCTCAAGCCTCACTTTCCAGCGGAAGGAGCTCTGTATTTCTCTATACTGGTTCCCTGGTAAACGTCACCAGTGATGTCCCATTTGTGAGAGAGGACTGCTGCAGCCAATCACAAGCCTCAGTGGTGATCTCTTTGCAAACTAAATGTGACTGCTTTGACGTGAGACAGAGGTCTGGAGACAGTTGAATACTTGTTTTTTTTGTGTATTGGTCCACTAGCAGTAGTATAAAATAATTTTGAAAAATTCACAAAACACCCCTTTAACTGTCCAACCAGCCTGATATCACTCTAGCTCTGTTTCTGATCAGCAGCAACTCTTCCTCTTTCCATAGACTTCTATAGTTACAGTGCCTACAAGTAGTATTCAACCCCCTGCAGATTTAGCAGGTTTGATAAGATGCAAATAAGTTAGAGCCTTCAAACTTCAAACAAGAGCAGGATTTATTAACAGATGCATAAATCGTACAAACCAAAAAGTTATGTTGCTCAGTTAAATTTTAATAAATTTTAAACATAAAAGTGTGGGTCAATTATTATTCAACCCCTAGGTTTAATATTTTGTGGAATAACCCTTGTTTGCAATTACAGCTAATAATCGTCTTTTATAAGACCTGATCAGGCCGGCACAGGTCTCTGGAGTTATCTTGGCCCACTACTCCATGCAGATCTTCTCCAAGTTATCTAGGTTCTTTGGGTGTCTCATGTGGACTTTAATCTTGAGCTCCTTCCACAAGTTTTCAATTGGGTTAAGGTCAGGAGACTGACTAGGCCACTGCAACACCTTGATTTTTTCCCTCTTGAACCAGGCCTTGGTTTTCTTGGCTGTGTGCTGTGGGTCGTTGTCTTGTTGGAAGATGAAATGACGACCCATCTTAAGATCCTTGATGGAGGAGTGGAGGTTCTTGGCCAAAAACTCGAGGTAGGCCGTGCTATCCATCTTCCCATGGATGCGGACCAGATGGCCAGGCCCCTTGGCTGAGAAGCAGCCCCACAGCATGATGCTGCCACCACCATGCTTGACTGTAGGGATGGTATTCTTGGGGTCGTATGCAGTGCCATCCAGTCTCCAAACGTCACGTGTGTGGTTGGCACCAAAGATCTCGATCTTGGTCTCATCAGACCAGAGAGCCTTGAACCAGTCTGTCTCAGAGTCCTCCAAGTGATCATGAGCAAACTGTAGACGAGCCTTGACATGACGCTTTGAAAGTAAAGGTACCTTACGGGCTCATCTGGAACAGAGACCATTGCGGTGGAGTATGTTACTTATGGTATTGACTGAAACCAATGTCCCCACTGCCATGAGATCTTCCCGGAGCTCCTTCCTTGTTGTCCTTGGGTTAGCCTTGACTCTTCGGACAAGCCTGGCCTCGGCACGGGAGGAAACTTTCAAAGGCTGTCCAGGCCGTGGAAGGCTAACAGTAGTTCCATAAGCCTTCCACTTCCGGATGATGCTCCCAACAGTGGAGACAGGTATACCCAACTCCTTGGAAAGGGTTTTGTACCCCTTGCCAGCCTTGTGACCCTCCACGATCTTGTCTCTGATGGCCTTGGAATGCTCCTTTGTCTTTCCCATGTTGACCATGTATGAGTGCTGTTCACAAGTTTGGGGAGGGTCTTAAATAGTCAGAAAAGGCTGGAGAAAGAGATAATTAATCCAAACATGTGAAGCTCATTGTTCTTTGTGCCTGAACTACTTCTTAATACTTTAGGGGAACCAAACAGAATTCTGGTGGTTTGAGGGGTTGAATAATAAATGACCCTCTGAATAAACTTTTCACAATTTAAAAAAAAAATAAACAAAGAAATAACATTCTTTTTTGCTGCAGTGCATTTTACACTTCCAGGCTGATCTACAGTCCAAATGTCACAATGCCAAGTTAATTACGAATGTGTAAACCTGCTAAATCTGCAGGGGGTTGAATACTACTTGTAGGCACTGTAAGTGATGCTTGATCTGTCTGCACTCTGAATATCTATTAGTGATACCAGACTGGGTGAACAGTTAAGGTGAAAAGCAGTCTAATAAATGAATAAAGTGTTTTTCTTTAACCAAGATATGCAATGACCACTGCTTTATTGATTTATGACCTATTTTATAATGTTTTGTGCTGTTTTTCCATTAACACTGGCCATTTGTCCACTTTTATGCTAGCCGCCCAGAAGTTGCTATTTCTAGGCTGTTGTGTAAATGGGAGTGGCTCCTGTTGTGAGGTTTCTAGAAGGATAGAGTGTCTTAAGGGTTGCTAGGAAACCCTAAACTTAGCCAGTAAGGTGGGGTCAGTTTCTGGAAGTCCATAGCTAGCTACAGTAACAGATGTGGAAACTATCAGCACCATCAGCTTTCCAGGCTAGCTAGTGATAGTTATGGTTCAAACCAGCAGTCCCATGCCAATGGACCTTCTGCTCACAGAAAAGTTTTTGTGCAACTCCTATTACCCCAACCGGCTGTACCAGAGAGGAAACTTTGCACACTCCGGTGGCACTGCCATTGAGAATAATGGCGCTGGAGTGTGCGCAGTAGCTCCGGAGGGGGCGCCACTGCGCACGCGCCGGATTTCAACCAATCGGATTTGAACCGCCGGAAGAGGATGAAGATGAAGCCAGGGAAGAGCCAGGACCGGAGGGCGTTGCCGAAAGAAGAAGAAAGAAGAGGTAAGCGTGCCAGAAGATGACGTCTGATCAGGCATCACCGCCCAGGGTGCACGTTCAAGTATGATTTACATATATGTTTTTATAGTTTTATTTTAAAATGGGACGGGGGTTTAAAATAAGATTAGGGGTGCCTGAATAGCCTTTTTAAAGGCTATTCACGCATATGTGGGGCTCATACAGCAAAATTTTGCTGATAGAGCCCCTTTAAAGAAGAAACCATGTACAGTATAGGAATAAAAATATATGATGTTGCATAAAGTTATAATGAAACAACACAGCAATAAAACATAGAGCTGAGTTGCGCTACAGTTTTGGACCACTTCACAGTGAATAGATTTGTGGGGGTTTTGGCACTATATAGTATTGTGGCTTAGCCTTTTCCTTCAATAGAGCTAAGCTGCAATACTAGGTACAAGCTACAGACAGATGTGAGGCTGTTTCCATATCAGTGTAAACTGTACTTAAAGGCGTTGTCCGGGATAAAAAATGTATTTTCTACACTAATCTAAACACCCTCCCCTGCGTACTTTCTAAATTACACACTTTAGCAAAAATGTATATTTACCCATATCCCTGGCACCTTTTCTGATTATACGGTGACGTTTTTCTGGAAACGGAACGTCACCAGTACTCCCCCACCCCGCCCCATCATACTATCCTGTCTCCCTGTCCAGACTTCCCTTCTGCAGGGACGGCTCCTCCTCTTCTTTGACTCTGCTGGCATGTCCGCAGTAGTCCCAGGCTCGCACTGTATTTGGGTACTCCATCTATAATAGGCAGGTGCCATCCACGCAAAAGAGAAATCTGGACAGGAAGACAGGTAAGTATGATTGTGTGGGGAGGGCTCAGTTAGTTAGTTGGGAAGGGCTATTAGTGGGTGGGATAGCTAGTGGGAAAAGGAGGGGGTGTGAGGGTTGGAGAGAGGAAGGGGGAAGGAGTGAGAGGGAGGTAGTGTGAGTCAGTCTACAACTACCATGATGCATTGCATTAGCTGAGACAGCAGGAAGCTAAACCAAGTAAACAAATGCAGAGGATGGCAGGAGCTCCCAGAGACACCCAGAAATCACTCAAAACACTGCTAAAGGTATTTGGGTGCACTTATTAAACCATTAATAGCACTAACAGACCTTTTTGCCTGGAAAACCCCTTTAATAGCACGATGATGACACGATTAGTGTGGACCCTAGTTTTATATTTTGAATATTCTCCACAAAAGCACAAATGTCATCTTACCAAAAAGTTATATGTTTGGTTCTGCATCCGTTGTTGAAACTTTGAATAACTATTTCATATTTTGTCAGGGAGACAAGAAGATATGATGCATTACACAATAATACTCTTTTGGCATTGCATTAATATTAGTGGCACAGAACCTTATCTTTGTGACTTGATGATTGGCTAAGAACTTGGGCAAGGAATTACAAGGGGTAATTCACGTTCAACAGGAAGTTTCAAATGAATGTCTGGGGATGATTTAGAAGGAAAGACTTCTTTCCCACAGTGTTATTTTTGTCCTTGTGTAACAAAGATCAGTAGGGAAATGCTGTATTCCATACTGAGAATAAACACTTAATATTAAAGAAGAAATAACAACAAAGAATAGTTTAGCTCTTAGCTATGATACATAGTTATATATCAGAAGAATCTTCATGTTATATTGTATCTTGTGACTGTTTCATGTCATCAATATTTGGTTTACTATAAAGGCTAAAATACACCATTGAAATATATTATCCTCTAATCTGGGTATGCTACATTAAGCATAGGGGTTGACATACACATATGTTCTTTGTCTTTTTATGTAAGTAAATAAATAGATCCTTTATGCCGTAAGGAAGAAAGTGCCAGACATGGTGTAAATTTGCAGCAGAACATATAAAAGTCACATGTTTCTAGTTTTGCTCTGCTTTCAATATGAATACGTAATGTTTGGCAGTATATGGTGTATTTTCTATATGGTAAGCATCAATTCTCCTAAACAATAAAATGTCCCTACAAGCACTACAGTTATAAATTCTATAGTTATACTGGAGTTTATCCTGTAGAGGTAACACACAAATTTTCAGATAAATAAAATTTATTATTATTATTATTATTATTAATTTTCAGAGCCCTAAATAATGAATCTAATCATACAGAGATATGGGAACCTAGAGGAGTGAACATGTGTCGAAATACACTCTGTATTAAAAAAAACCGAATACCATCTCCCATGGGAAGTTTGTTAGTGGCCAAACTGCTGTACCTTTTTTATTTTTCCCTTCAAAGAGCCATATGAGGGCTTGCGAGATAAATTATTCTTTATAATAATACCATTTATTATTCAGTACAATGTACTGCGAAGTTGAAAAAAAACATTTAGAATGGGATGGAATTGGAGAAAAAGTGTATAGGGATGCATAAGGCCTCTTTTTTGTGGGACCAGATTTACTTTTTTACATATACCATTTTGGGGAATGTCTATTGCTTTTCTGACTTTTTAGTCAAATTATAATCAGAGGTGAAACAGCGAAAAAATGGTGGTGAAGCTCTTTTGCTTTTTTTTCCCACTACGGGATTCACCATACAGGAAAAATATTTGTAGACTGTTTTCGGACACAGGGATACTTAATGTTTATGTCTTTCACAGTATTTTTTTTCCTTAACTGTAACTGAGACCCCTAGGGGTCTTGCTCACTAATGCAATGCAAAACAAAGCTAATGCATTGCAATTTACAAACACTTCTATTACAGGCTGCATATTGCCTGTAATAGAAGTTAAAAAGGACTTTTCATGTACTTGAGCACATATGGTTTTATATACCGATAGAAAGCCGAGAGTGCGCTGAATTCAGCGCACTGTCGGCTTTCCCGTTACGTACCCTGCGGGTAGAGATATTGGTGTAATTATGGATAACTCTTCACTGTCAAAAGGGCGTTCCTGACAGTCTGGCTGGGAACGCCCCTCCTGACAGTACTGTGTGTAGTGCTATACTGTGAGGGGGCGTTCCTTACTACTCAGCGATGACTCTGAGCCTGATGACTCTGAAGAATGCCCCTCCCCCTCCTGACAGTACTCGCCCATAGACTAGTACTGGTATAGTGCTACGGAGATACTGTCAGGAGGGGCATTCCCAGTTAGATTGTCAGGAACGTCTTTCTGACAGTGAAAGCTATCGGTAATTGCACCGGTATCTCTTCTCCCGAGGCACATAACAGGAAAGCCGACAGTGTGCTGAATTCAGTACACTGTCGGCTTTCTAGCGGTATAGAAAACCCACATGTGCCTGAGAACATGAAAGGTACTCTTTAATGCCAGACAAGCCTGAGAGCCTTCAAAAGGCTCCCAGCTGTCAAATCAAATCAAATCAAATCAAAAAATGCTTTATTGGCACGTCCGAATAGGTATTTGGCATTGCCAAAGCTAGTAAAGTGGGTGGGTGGGGGGGGGAGTTGGGTTGGGTGGGTGGTGGGTGGGTGGTGGGTATGGGGGGGGGGGGGTTCGGTTATAACAGTCCATGGAGTCTCATCTTCCTCTTCGTTGGTGACTGCTATATGGGGAGGTGGGGGTGGGGGTGGGTGGGGCGGGTGTATTGGGATAAATATAACAGTCCATGGAGTCTCATCTTCCTCTGGTTTGGTGACAGCTGGACACGTATTGGGCAGCGATCTCCACAGTGGCCTCTTCTTCTCCCAGTAGGATGTAGAGTTTCCTCTTCTCGTCTGCAGATATGAAGTCTGGGATGTGGGCAGAGAGTCTTTGGTAGTAGACGGCCCTCATATCTGAGTATTTGGTGCAGTGTAGCAGGAAGTGGGTCTCGTCTTCTAGGACCCCCTGGTCACAGTGCTGGCACAGTCTCTTCTCCCGTGGCTTGTACGTCTGTCTGTATCGCCCCGTCTCTATCTCTAGGTTGTGGGCGCTCAGTCTGTATCGGCTCAGGGTCTGTCTGTGCTTGGGGTGGCGTATTCTCTCCAGGTAGGTGGCCATGGTGTAGTCCCTTTGTAGGGATTGGTACACGGTGAGTTTCTTGGAGTTATTTATTTCGTTTCTCCATTCTTCAATGTACCGCTCTCTGTTTGCCTCTGTGGTCGCCTTTATTTCGGCCTTGGTTATCATCTGTTGGAGTTTTTGGTTTGGTGGTTGGCTGCTGTTTGGTTGTTGAATGTCTGGTTTGCTCAGGTGGCTTAGCCATGCTTGGTGGTGGTAGGAGTCAGGCTTGCTCCCCTGGATGTGTGCCTGGAAAGCTAGCGCCCTCTTCTGTATGGTGAGCCATAGGGGGAGTCTGCCTAGCTCTGCCCTGCAGGCTATGTTGGTGGTGTTGCGATGGACATGTAGCAGGTATTTGCAGAACTCCAGGTGGAAGTTCTCTGTTGGGCTGGAATCCCACCTTGACTGGTCTGGGTAGGTGGCTGGGCCCCAAACCTCACTGCCATAGAGAAGGATCGGGGAGATGACAGCGTCAAATATCTTCATCCAGACCCTCACCGGTGGTTTGAGGTGGTACAGTTGTCTTCTGATGGCGTAGAAGGTTCTGCAGGCTTTTGCTTTCAGGGTTTCTATTGCTGCTTTGAAGCTTCCTGATTGGCTGAGCTCCAGCCCCAGGTAGGTGTAGCTGTTGGTTTTCTCCAGTGTGGAGCCGTTCAGTGTGAATTGTGAGGTGGTGGAGGCTTTATTGTGGCCCTTCTTCTGGAATACCATGACTTTGGTCTTCTTCTGGTTGATGGGTAGGGCCCATGTGGTGCTGAATTTTTCCAGCACTGACAGGCTTTCTTGGAGGTCTTTCTCGGTGGGGGCCAGGAGTAGGAGGTCATCGGCGTATAGCAGGAACTTCACCTCTCGATTGTTCAGGGTGAGGCCTGGGGTTGGTGAGGCCTCCAGGGCTGTAGCCAGTTCATTGATATAGATGTTGAAGAGCGTTGGGCTCAGGCTACAGCCTTGTCTGACCCCTCGGGCCTGTTGGAAGTATGCGGTCCTTTTCCCATTCACCTTCACACTGCACTGGTTTCCGGTGTAGGAGCTCTTGATGACGTCGTACGTTCTTCCTCCTATTCCACTCTCTAGGAGTTTTAGAAGTAGGCCTGGGTGCCATACTGAATCAAACGCCTTCTTAAAGTCCACGAAGCAGGCGAATATCTTGCCTCTTCTGGTGTTGTGGACGTGCGTCTTGATGAGGCTGTGCAGGGTGTAGATATGGTCTGTGGTGCGGTGGTTTGGCATGAACCCTGCTTGGCTCTTGCTGAGGACCCCGTGTTGTGTGAGGAAGGTGAGGATTCTGTTATTGATGATGCTGTTGAACAGTTTCCCTAGCGTGCTGCTGACGCAGATCCCTCTGTAGTTGTTGGGGTCATATTGGTCCCCATTCTTGTAGATGGGGGTTATGAGCCCTTTGTTCCAGTCTTCGGGGAAGTGTCCAGCATTGAGCACGAGGGTGAATAGCTTTGCCAGTGCCGCGTGTATTGCTGGGGAGCTGTATTTGATCATCTCTGGTAGGATGCCGTCAGGGCCACTGGCCTTTTTGCCTTTCAGCACGGCAATTCTTTCCTGTATATCTTTTATGGTGATACTATGCTGTCATAGTAAAGGATCTCCAGACCCAGATCTCATTCCTGGGATCTCTGGCATTAGCATGGGATGTTTGCTGTATAATATAGCAGAGATCCAGCAACGATGGTGGTCGCTCAGCTCCTGAGCAGTCGTCATATTTAAATTATAGCAGATGTCGGGAATGGATTAAAAAAATCCTAAAAATCTTGCAATTCCAATTTTTGCCACTAAACCTAAAATATTCTGTGACTTCCTGTTTCCTACAGAAAGACCATGTGTCGTAGACACTATAGTCTGGGGCAGACCCCATTCACTTCTATGGGAGTTTCCTAAGCATGCTATGTGACCTGCGCAGAGGTCATTGTGTAGAGCAGGGAGTAGGTAAGTGGTAAAATCCTCTATTATGACTGGTGGATTCTGTGTCTGATCTTCTTATAAATCATTGCTGTTATCATCCATATGCTGATAAGTGAGGTGACTGCTGCAAAGAAATCTCCTATGGAAAACAGGAAACCTCAGCATATTATATTGCCTGCAAGACAAAGTCAAAATTATAGGATTTTTATAATTTTTTAAAACACAGATAACATTTAAAAACTAAACCAAAAAGTATTTAAAATGTATTTAACATAAAAACTTAATTAAAAGAAAGAGGTCTTTTTCTGTTGACACATTCCCTTTATATTTGCAAGTATGAACTCCATTGTTCTAGGTAGCCTGTGTTGTAAATCAGTAATTGAAGTTACACATTACACAGACATCTCTATTCATCAGGTAAGCCTGTCAGCCTTTCTTTCCTTAGCTCTTTGTACACTACTCTTTGAACTCTACAATAATGTGTATGTACGGTCGCATTAGCAGCACCTCAGAACAAAGCAATAGAAAACTGACACCCCTCATTGGCATGGTTGCTAAAAGTAACTATACAAACTTTGTGAAATTACTTTCATAATCATTAGCATTCCTGGTGCGGTGCCACACTCATGGCTCTGGAACTCACCTAAGGGTCCATTGACATAGAGGAAAATGGTGAGGAATTGGCAAATCACCGCGTTTCAGCCCCATGGGGCCCTGGCCTTAGGGTCAATAATGACTAATTCTCTGCAAATGTTTCATTAGCAAATGTTTTAAAACCTAATATCAAGGTACTCATCATATTAGGTCTAATTAAATAATTTGCTCGTTAAAACTGCTTTGGTAAAACTTTAATTGCTTCTTTAATCTATGGCCCCACGTAGCATCCCACAGCAAAAAAGTGTTGCTGGAAAAACCACAACGGCAACAAATTGCATTTTTTTTACGCAGCTCTTTTTACAGAAAGTTCACAGCTTCGATTACACCTATAGGCAAACCGCCAGCTATATAAAATGGGAGCTATTTATAGAGAGTAACTATTAATAAGGCTAGGGGAACTATTATATAAGGGGGTATGTATAAAAAGGAACAATTCATAATGAATGGGGAGAGGATTAGAAGGATGATCTATTGTTAATAAAGTAAGGGGAACTATTCCCCCACTCCCCCATCCTTATATAATAGTTCCCCTAGGGTTATTAACAATAAATCACCACTCACCTTATAAAATGCCCTTAAAGTATTAAAACTAATCCCTGTTAGTTAATATGTGTCCCCTTTAATTTGTCAGAAAGATAATAAAACTTTTATTTACCTTACCGCACTCCCCCTCTAAGTCCTGAGGCTGAAGTCTCCTTTCCTGCTAGTGGCCTCCAGAGCAGGACCTACGTCACTACAATTTGTCCCATGCGCAGGTCCTGCTCCGGAGGCTTCTATACAGTGATCTATGTAAGAGCTTGGACTACAGCTCCCCGCTCTATAATAGATCTTCATGTCCACGGTATTGGCGTGCATAGCACGCCGATGCACTTGAAACTAGGGCTTCCCTGATCCGGAACGCCAGCTGTTGCTGCGGATCCCGAGCCTCTTTGGAGTCAGGGGCCCTGGGCATTTGTCCAGTTTGCCGACCCTAACACCGGCCCTGGTTATGGAAAGGAAAGAAAGTAAAACTCTGCAGACTTTCTGCATGAATTATACCTTGAGGGTATAATTCAATGTGTTTATGCCACATTGGGACCCTCCACAGAGCTGCTAATATAGATCCGAGTTAGTAGCCAATGGCAAGTTTGCATCCGTTGACCAGCAGCAATTCCTGCCGTGTGTTCTCTTTCTTAGGCCAGGGCCTCACGATGTATAAATGCAGCATATTCCACACCTGCAAAGTGGATTGGGTTCTGGTTAATCTCATCCACACTTTGCAGAAAAATTTCCGCAGTGGGAATGTTGCGATTTCAAAAATGCGAGTGTTTTTCCAAATCACAGCATGTCTATTATACCTATGGAAACGCTGGTATTTCATGTGAAAATCACTGCAGAAAAAAATGTGATGCATTTCTGCCGTGTTTTTTTCCACGTCGCTTTGTGGCTGCACCTCGCTTCGTGGGCTTTAGCATGATTTATGATGATTCCACTACCATAGATAGAACCGCTTTCTGGTAAAAATATGTCTAGGAATTTTGCAAAATAACCCTGAGGAACAGTCGGAGGATGCAGCGATGATATTTGATAAAATAATTGCTATTACTATGGTAACATAACATTTTTGCAAACGCACTATGTATACTAAATGTAAAAGATCAGAGATAAACATTGAGATTAGATCATAAAGATAGATAGAGATATACATCATTTAACTTTCCTTGAAATGAAAGACCTGACGGGGTACCATATCAGCAATGATCAGTTTAACTGTCTTTTTCATTGGGTTGTGGTTGTGTTTTCTTGATAGTTTTAGTAAATCCTCAAAAAAAAGACATTATGAACATGGAATAGCACTCAAGAATATGTAAGAAAACAGTGTGAGGATTGGAGACAAGAGTACTATAAAGTATGTACTGTATATACTATACACTCTAACAAAAAGCTATGCAGTTTTGAAAGATACCAAAGGGTGCAGATGTAGCAGTTGCACTTGGACCTTGTTGTCTTACGGGGGCCAAGTCCACTCCAATCTGTAAGAGGAAACCAGAATAAAAAATTCCACTTGGTGCTGAGGGGGTGGAGTTACAAATTTTGCATTGCAATTTCGCTTGAAGTTGCTTCTGGGCTCACCTAATCTAAGGCTGTAAAGTGAACAACACCCATGCCCAAGTTGTCAGCAAGAGCGGTCAGTTATAGAATGAACTCTTGACTGGGATATTGCTAGTGCCATTAGAGAACTAACCAACCTACCCCCCTACCTCCCTGGAATGGGGCGGAAGTATACTCACCATTTATTCACTTAACTGAAAATAACCTGAGACAGACTCCGTGGCACGATGTAGTTAAGCAGCCACAACAGCCTGTTTATTCTAACATGCTTACTGTACAAATAAGAAACAATTGTGACCATTAAGAATATTAAAAGTAACCAGTAATCCCATGACATTCCTATGACAGATCTGGCAGGACCCACTGAAGCAGCACCCAGCAGCACACTGCGCTAACTTGGGAACTGACAACATGTCCAGGGTACAGCATGTATTCCACTAGATCCTTGATAACCCTCCTTTTCCACACAATGCCATAAGCCGCAGGGGTACCCTTCGACCATCAGTCCCCTGTGTTCTCCATAACACCACCTTAAAACGTGCCCTGCAAGACCTTCCTACCGCTGACTGTCGTGACAGCTATGACGGCACCACATGAAAAGAAAAGAACAGAAAACAAGGGTGGGCGGGTGTGACTACTTATCCTGGGGCCACGAGTGTGTCACAGGGGGCTGGGTGATAGAGGTTTTATGACTGTAGCCTGGGCCATCCCCCATGTCCTCTTCCTGACCCCCACGCTTTGCCAAAATGTTAACCCCTTAGATGATGCTCCTCCATTTCTAGAAAATCATTCTCGGGCCTGCTGTGCTTACTTCACTGATGCATGCCCTCCCCTTACTGTCGAGAATCCCTGCTTAGATTTCATCTACATGTAGAGGTTTGCTATTATTACACTCTTTTTGCAGGACTTTTCCAGAAATTTTAAGCGGAATCTGGGATGGTGTCTACTACGGAGTCTCAAACGCTAGTGCATACCTCCCTACTTTCAAAGAACAGAAAGATCGACAAAATATGCAGCACATGGGGCAACACGGTGGCTCAGTGGTTAGCACTGCAGCCTTGGGTTCAAATCCCACCAGGAACAACATCTGCAAGGAGTTTGTATGTTTTCCCCGTGTTAACATGGATTTCCTCCCATTCTACAAAGACTTACTGATAGGAAAAAAAATGTACATTGTGATCCCCATATGTGGCTCACAATCTACATATAAAAAAAAAAAAATGTACGGCACATTAAGCACACTGCTGCAAATTTAGCTACACCCACTTCCACGTTGACTCCCCTCATTCTCATCCATTGTCACCGAACATTATATTCTCCCACTTATAATGTTCCTCTCCAACTGCCCCACAATATTAAGTACCTCTCCTGGTGCCCCAGTTTAAACCGGGGGAAACTAGAGGGGGACATTAAACTGGGGCAATTAGAGGTGACAGGTCCCCCTTCAGCTACTCCCACGGTTTAATGCCCCCCTCCAGTTGTCCTCAGTTTAATGCCCCTTTTAATCTTAATATACTTATACTATCTAATACTGTAGGAAGTTTGTTTTATAAATTATTATTATTATTACTACTACTAATATTAATAATAAAAAAATCAGATAAATGTCTGAGTATTCCAAACACTCTTATACATCATAATACATCAACCCTTAGAAACCAGTGACATCATAACCTTGGCAACCTCACAGTATGGTGGTGGAGAGTTGGAGGTGGGTGCAGAGACGTTAATGTAACACTCAGGAGGGCCAGGGCTGGTATCACGGTTAATATATCAGATGTGGCCGGCTTGTAGGGAGTCCCTGGGTCCCAAATGTGCACAAAATCTCCTTTTTGATGTTCCATATGGGAATGCCGCCAGCGTTTCCATAGATATAATTGACATGCTGCGATTTTCAAAAACGCAACAGTTTTGTAAATCGCAGCGTGTCCACACTGCAATTTTTTTCTGCAAAGTGGGCATAGGATTTGCATGAATCTCATCCACTTTGAAAGTACTGTAAAATGCCACAATTTTTTCCGCGGCGCTTCTGGCCCGTGGCGCCTCGGCCTAAAGGAGTGTAGTCTTTTATAAAGGGACACAGCTAAAACTCTTCAGACCCCATTCATTAATATTGGACCCAGGGTTGTTACTGGTTAGATAAAATGTACAATTGCGCCATTCTTCTTTACACTAATATTGTGTTCATTGTCTCGTGCGGTTTGTCATGGTTTCGGCGATGCCAAATGTAATGTCTATAAAATGATTGAAACTAAAAGATAAAGGAAATGACAGAAGCTCTGGCATCTCTAAAGTCTGATCCATTAGGTGGGAGGCGAGTTTGGATCCCAGGATCGCCTCTCATGTTAATGATTGGCCTCTTTTATCTTACTATAGTAGGACTCTAAGCCTTCACCGTGTCGCCCAACCAATCAGAAAGCAGCTTTCATTTTAGCAGAGCATTAGAAGAAATTAAAGCTGATCTCTGATTGGTTGCTATCTGGGCCTTGTTAATCAAAACAACTTGTGTTGCCTATAGCAACCAGAGAGCAGCTTTCATTTTAGCAGAGCAGTAAATCCTAACTCTGATGGGTTAACACAATAAATTAGGCCCTTGTCTATTACTAAGTAGTATCGCAACATATTTTCGTATTGGTCTGTCTTGCCATCTTCATTTATGAAAACTATAATTCCAGTGAAACGCTATTATGTCACAGAATGGCCTCTTCATAATTTGGCGCATGTAACAGAACTGCAAATAAATGCTAGTAAGTTCATCAGACTGGGAGAGGCCACACCCCCTACAGATAAGTCACTCCTTCTTTTGAAATGTGATAAATACGTGTAAAATAGACATAAAGTGCTAATTATAGCGACATTTTGCTGTGCGGCTTTGTTATGACATACAGTCCTTATTAGATTGCATACGGTAGTCCGTAGCTGGTGACATGCCAGGGCCTATAGGGTTAACCCTAACATTCTAACCCTCTTATGACATCATAATTGCAGATGGTTTTTTGCCTTTGGTGGGATTTGGGCACCGGGACCCCAGCGCTGCAAGGCTGCAGTGCTAACCACTGAGCCACCGTGTGGCCCCAGGGCCCTTCAGTTTCTGTGCCTCCTGTAGAGAGACCCAGGATGTTTGGTCGTGCAGGAGACGCGTGCGGCCCCCGGAACGGCTCAGTCCAGAGCTATCCCTGCAACCCAGATGACGCAAAAGGAGCCCCATACATGATTCTCCAGCTCTTGCTTCTGGCAGGCACCACTCATCGGTCAGGAGTGTAGCTGGGAGGAATCCTGCAGCATGGCTTAGAGCGCAGTCCCGGTGGGATCACAGTGCAACTCCCCCTCTCCCCAGCATCAGTATCATGATGGAGTGAAGACAGCCGCTTCCCCCGCCGAGGTACCTGGTACCATCCCAGAGCCACGTCTGTAGGCTCAGTGGCCCAGTCTGGGCGCCGGGCACATGCTGCCAGATCCAGTGCTACGACCAGCCGGAAGTCATCTTTGGTCAGCGTCATTGTGGAGGATGGTGGGGCAGGCTCCGGCCTGGCTGTCTCTGTCCCCGGAAGTGACGACAACATGGCCAGCAGCAACAAGGAGTGAGCGGAGCCCCTGTCCCCGGCATCATATGAAGAAGAGTACCTTCAATCCATGCCAAGGGGGCGTGGCTTGCAGCCTACAGGTCCAGCTTCCCCTGTCCAGCATGGGCTCTCTTGCACTCCTGCCAGGAGGCAGTAGGGGTCCTGGAAGGACGGCTGCTGGTTTCATTGCCCCTGTGAGTCCGGGTGAGCTGGCTACCACCCCTTCCACTTCTGGGGAGGTGGGGAAGGCAGGGGGAAGGATCCAATTTTCGCCCTAGCAATTGGTCATTAAGGGTATACTTGGAGGTGGGGGAACGGGGGTGGTGGTGGCCGTCTCCATTCCCATGGTCAGGAGGTGGTTCGTGCGGTGTCTGAGGCCCGACAGCGGCGGCTAGAGAGGCGGCGACAAAGGCAAAGCCACAGGAGGATGTCCGTATGGCGGACCCAGCAAAGGAGGAAGTCTATGTTTGCTTCAAGGGCCCTTTGGGGGCCCACTTTGAAGCCGAAAGTTAGGGAAAAAATCTGGAAGGGGTAGTACGTTGAGATTTTCTCACTACTGCCCCTGGAAAAATTTAATCTAGCTAGGGTTAAGCCAGATGAGTGTAAGAAGGAGGAGGAGGATTGGCAGCATTATTGCCTTATTAATCAGACCTTCTCTAACCGGTTGCTGGCCTTTGCAATTTTGGCCGTTTTGATAGGGGAATAGGCACCTGAACACTGCTTGGCCTTGTTCTGCTATCTTTATTCCATTGGGGAGGCCTATAGTGCGCACGGGGGAAATAAGTGACTTCGGTAAGACAAAACTTCTGTCAGTGGAAGGCAGTTACTCCTTTCCTTTGGTGGGATCATAAGGACATCAGCTCTTGATGAATCTGATGGCGACCTCAAGGGGGAAGGGAGTGGGTCAGCCCTTTTGTGACGCAGCCAGCGGTTCGGCATCAGCAACAGCGCAGTCAGCTGCCAGTGGTCAGGGATGTTGGTGGAAATTTGTAAAGGGCAATGCAAGTTTGGCAACAACTGCCCATTTAAGCACGAATGCACACCCTCACCCAGTGCACTTAAAAAGATAAAGGAAAGGGGGGCAATTCTGATTAGAAGAGAGGTGACACTGGTGAGGGAGGAAAGGATGGCGGAGTATCTCGCACACTATCCAAATAGGGAGGTGGTGGGGCTGTTACGGGCTGGATTTTTGGAAGGCTTCCGGATTCCTTGCACCAATGAGGGCAAGGTGTGTGTGTGGGGGGGGGGGGAACTGTCAAATTTGGCATAGACAGTGGCTCATCCTGGGGAGGTGAGACAAAAAATGGCGAAGGAGGTCGAGTTGGGGTGCATAGCAGGGCCGTTTGCCTGCCACAGTTGGCAAATTTGTGGGTGTCCCCCTTGGGGTGGTCCCTAAGAAGGAGCCCAATAAATTCTGCCTCATTCATTATTTGTCCCAACCTGAGGGCGGGTTGGTTAAAGAGGACCTTTTATCAGATCGGGCAAATGCAGTTTTATATACTGCTGGAAAGCTGACAGTGCGCTGAATTCAGCGCACTATCGGCTTTCCCGATCTGTACCCGGTGTAAAGCGCTATCAGTCCCGGTACCGTAGTTCTTTAGTGTCAGAAGGGCGTTTCTGACAGTTAGCCAGGGACGCCCTTCTGCACAGCAGCGCCTATCGTGCTGTACAGTGTGAGTGGGGAGGAACGCCCCCTCCCTCTGCTCACAGTGCTCGTCCATAGACGAGTATTATCAGGAGCGGGAGGGGGGAGTTCCTCCCCACTCCACAGTACAGCGCGATAGGCGCTGCTGTGCAGAAGGGCGTCCCTGGCTAACTGTCAGAAACGCCCTTCTGACACTAAAGCACTACGGTCCCCGGACCGATAGCGCTTTACACCGGGCACAGATCGGGAAAGCCGACAGTGCGCTGAATTCAGCGCACTGTCAGCTTTCCAGCAGTATATAAAACTGCATGTGCCTGATCTGATGAAAGGTCCTCTTTAATGACGGCATTAATCCTGATCTCTGCACGACAGTCATTCAGCTTCCTGGAGCACTGCTCTTACCATTAAAACTTCTACCAACAGCTGACTGTGCCACCCCTTGCAGTGCAAGTTAATCCTCTCACTGCTAGGACATCACCTATCCTATCTAAGCAGTAAGAACAGTGCACATAAGGCTGAAGGCCTGCCCCAATGCACCGACTGCCTCATTTGCATAAGACATCAAAGTTGTTTATCTCTAAATATTCAAAAGAGACATAACAAAGGTACGGGGTTTATCACTGTAATGCAGTGGTGGCAGTTGAATATTCTTAAAGGATAGACCCCCTTTTTCTGGCCCGCACACTGTATAACTCCCTTTTATTAACCCAAAATACGCTATATGGCCCCCTCACACAGTATATGGCCCCCCAACATGGTATATGAAGGACCATTTTTTAGGCTCCCCACACAGTATATGACTCCCTTTTTTGGGCCCCCCTCAAGGTATATGACCCCCTTTTTATGGCTCTCCACACACTATATGATGCCCTTTTTCTGGCCCATTACATGGTATATAACCCCCTTTTTTCTGGCCAATCACTTGGTAAATGACCCCTGTTTATTAACCACCCACACAGCATATGACCCCCCTTTTTTTTAGCCCCCCCCCACCTTCACACAGTAAATGACCCCTTTCTTATGAACACTCCGCAAAATATGAGCCCTTTTTATAGCGCCCACACAGGATATGACCCCCTTTTTTACCCACCCACACAGCACATGATCCCCCTATTTATGTCCGCTGTATACTTTGTGACCTTCATGTACAGCCCCACACAATTTATGACCCAATTTTTTACCCCCAGCACAGTATATGACCCCCTTTTTTTACCCCCAGCCCCAAACAGAATAGTATCTGATAATCTTTATTCACCTATCCACGCTTCTGCCTGGTCGCCCGGTGCTGCTTCACCTATGTCACAACGATGAAGAATTCTTCATCGTCATTCTTCAGCGTCATGACATAAATGTAGCCGCAGAGGGTGGTCTGGACTGGAGTGTGAACAGGTGAGTAAACTTTATCTGCAGCTGCAGGTGCCCGAACTCCCTTATGGCCGACCTCTCTCCTTCCCTGCCAACACTTTAAGCCAGCCCAGGACAGGTCCCACTCGGCGTGTTTTTTAAAGCAGTCTGTTTTGGGCTGCCCCCACTAGGTTGCCACAGACAGCGCCGCATGGTCAACCGCCTCACTTCATCTCAATGTAAATGCACCCCTGCTGACCACTGATAAGCTGTTCTCATCATCCCCTTGAACTCAGAAAATACAGGATATGGAGTCATAAGAAGATGACTCAAATATTGTGTAGCAGCTGTGCCTGTTTGCTTCCGCATATGTACACAGTATAGTTCTGGTGTTGGAGGCTGCTGAGGACAGCTGATCACTGGTGTGATCGCTAATCTGATATTCGTGTCCAATCTTAAAGGGATCCTATCATTAAAACTCAATTTTTTCTGCCTACCTCATAGGAACAGCCTTAAGAAAGTATTGTAAGCGGCCATTTCCTTGTGGCCAGCGGGCATGTGCAGTCGGCTGCCCGAGGCCTAGAAGTTTGAAGCCACCGCCGGACTCAGTTCTCTCGGACCATTGGGGACGCCCCCAGTGCTGTTTGAGCGCTGGGGACCGCCCCCAGTGCTGCGAGAGAACTCATTTGCATACCACCGAAAACCGGATTATATACCGAACGGCGGCACGGAGAAGACATCTAAAGGTAGGAGAAGAATAGCCTTTCTTAAGGATATTCCTACGTTTTAGGCAGAAAAAAATGAGTTTTAATGATAGGATCTATTTAAGGATAGATTATGAATATCATAATGTTGGAAAATGCCTTTATGTTTAATGGTTCTCTCTTCAGTACTTCCTATTGTAAGCCGATGGCTGGTCAGGTAATGGAGGGGGTGTACATCTCACCCAGACTACTCAGGTGGGTGAGATGAGAAAACTACTGGAATGTTTGTTCTCAGCAGATAACTTTTGTCTGCTGAGCATTTTGGTAAATACTCAGTACTGGGCTGAATTTTTAGGAATGACAGGTAGGATTGGTAGTGGGACCTGTTATTCCACCCTCCTCCAGTCCACACTTTGGGGATGTTCCGGAAGCGACTCAGCTGCAGAGAGTCTCCTCGTCAAGGAGGGTTAAGAAGCCAGCTCCAGCAACACTTGGGCAGAGTTTGGCTGGAGAACTGACACAGAGGTCATATTTTTGGAGCTGTGTCCTGAACGATTCTACTTGCTTTTTGGATTTCTGTTATTCTAGGTGAGGTAACCTATTGTATGTTTAGTTAGAGCCTAGACGGGCAGGTATTTATTTTTGTATTGTTTCCTTTGTTGCTGCACTACCTTTTGTGAGTGAAAATAAAACTCTACTTTTGTTTTGGACTAAACAAACTGGACTTGTGTGCCTATGCCACCCCACCTAGCAACCCCAGACCCTGACACTATGTATGCCCGTCTTTATTGAGTACTATACAGTGCCCACCTAATACAATCATACCTTGTCCAAATAAAACCGTACAATCAATAAACTAGGGAAAGTAGCTAGCAGAATAGAATTCATACGTTTTGGCACCAAATATGTGATTGAAGATGTAAGTTCTGGTGTGTCAAGTGCTATTGGCACTCTGTTTACCAGAGACAGGTGATGTACACTGTTCTACCACACTGGTCAGAAACCCCTAAGGCTGGCCTGCTCACCAAAATAAAATCCAACAAGCCAGATCATTTTTTGATTGTCAGTTATTTTAGAAGAATCATTACTATTATGGGAGCAGTTAGTAAATTAATGGCAAACAAATAGGAAACTCTAAGAATTGTAGTGGCTATTGCTTGTATCATCGAAGGCCAGCATTATACTCCTATTGTTTATCCTTGTTCACTGACCAAAATTCTTTAGGTTATTGAAAAGAATAAAATATTAACTTCAGCCTTAGTCATCATGTATTGCTATAACCTCAGCCAGTGATCCCAACATGATAATTAGATCTGGCTGAACGTATATCATTTACTGCCAAACGTGAACATGAACTCAGCTTGTCCATATTGGAAATGTTGGCAGAAATACTGAAATAAGCAGAAATAGGCAAACCTCTGAATAGCTTGTCTACTTGGCATTTTTAGCACTTTTCCATTCATTACAAGCCATGCGTCTTAAGATAAACATTACATTTCTGTTTCTTGTTGCTCACCCTGCATGGTCATGTTGGGAATGCAAGAATACAAAATAAATAATTGAATTGCCAACATAGTTGGTTATTTTGATACTCGGGTTATAAAGTCAAACACGTGCCTGCTAGTGTATTTCCAATATTCTTACCAGCCGTCCATTGCTTGTTTCAATTAAGACTTACGTTTATCTATATTCAACCCAAATCGGAATGAGGAAAGGTAGATTTTTTTTTTTATCATGGTGATGTACATGATGTATTCATTGCTGTAATTGTTCCTCCCCAGTCTACTACGCTTATTATCAGCACTGGGCAATATACTGTGAGCGAATAATTCTGGCATACATACATTTTTTGGCCAGCAAAATAATAGGTATCATCACACATTCCCTGCGGACCCTATTATAGTCAATAAGGATCTTCGGGAACCATCGCTATCCATCAATTCTTAATGTAAATATAGGTAAAAAATATGCAAATCTATTCTCCTGGATGGAATTAGGAGAACAGAGTGCACTCTGTACACCACCCTCTAGAGGGCAGCATCCTTAACATCATGAACAACTCAGTTATAAAGTCTTTTAATCATGATGTGGATTTAATTGCCAAATCAGTATTTCTGTCCCAAAAGGAACAGATTCCCAGCTATGGACAGCGCTGTTTCGGCCTATTGGGCCATCCTCAGCATAGCGTAGGGATACTGATTTGGCAGAGTGAGAGACTATAGACCAGGGTCGGGGGACACTCGTCCACATCGGGGAGAGTGTGTGCCTACATAGGCAGTACGGAGACTTACACTCTCCCTGATGTGGACGAGTGTCCCCCGACCCTGGTCTATAGTCTCTCACTCTGCCAAATCAGTATCCCTACGCTATGCTGAGGATGGCCCAATAGGCCGAAACAGCGCTGTCCATAGCTGGGAATCTGTTCCTTTTGGGACAGAAATACTAATTTGGCAATTAAATCCATATCATGATTAAAAGACTTTATAACTGAGTCGTTCATGATGTTAAGGATGCTGCCCTCTATAGGGCAGTGTACAGAGTGCACTCTGCTCTCCTAATTCCATCCAGGAGAATAGATTTGCATATTTTTCACCCATAATCCGTAGCGGAGCAGGAATGACTTGTAAGTCTCCGTATTGCCTATGTAGGCACACACTCCCCCTGATGTGGACGAGTGTCCCCCGACCCTAATGTAAATATAGGCATAAAAAATACAGTTTCCCTGATTTCTTCCAATTTTCAGTAGAGGAACACTGTTGACATAATTTGTCCCAAATTTATCAAATGTGTCATGATAAATTTGGCAAATCTGTAAATCTAACAGCAAATGTAATCTTTTTGACACCAGAACTCTGCAGTTCAAGCTACATAAATTCTGCAATTATTTTTAAATAGGTGGCATAAAAAAGTCCAATATGTTTTTCAATGGAGAACAGATGTTTTTGCTGAATTATATAGTAAAACAGAAGTTACTATCCCAAGTTGTTCTGTCATTTTGTAAGGTTTACATTTGCTCCAGTGAGTTTGGTGGCCTGGCTATGGAAGAGTTAATACTGTATAAAGCCATTAAAAGCGAGCCTACAGGGTAATCTTACAGCCTTTGTCTGTTCATAACTAGTAGGTTAATAACTAATGAGTTTACTTGCAGGGATTGGAATGTGGAAGGTAAACAAGTGCTGCAGCCTGTGGACAATGAGTCCTGTTTAATATACAGATCCCTCTTGATATGTCTCTCCAGTTATTTCACATGGCAGCTATTGCTAAGCATGTGTATTTCTTGTAACGTAGCATTGTGCTTGAAACATAACAGCAGTGATCTCATCTCAATTCATACAGTTTCTAGAAGACGTCTAGGTACATGAATATTGTTTCTATTGCTTATACAGTGTATATTCTTCAGCACTGCTCAGGATTGCCAGTACTCACATTCATCATCCACCCCATTAGGAATAATACTCTAGTTTTCACATATACCAGCATTCTCTACATTGTAAAAGGAATATGTCACATGAAAAAGGCACTAGAATCTGCATGCAGCATATTATAGAGCAGGAGGAGCTGAGCAGATTAATATATAGGATTGTGGGAAAAAAGGATTCAGTATAACTTATCCATTGATATCTCTTCATATGTTGAGTAGTCAAGAGGTGGTCCTATCAGTAATTGATAAAGGGAAGGTTGTCACTGATAGGACCGCCCACTTGACTATTAACCCTTTCCCGACATCCACCATAATAGTACGGCGCATGCCGAGTGTGTAACTATGGCGACCGCCCGGGAGCCAGGCGGCCGCTATAGCCGCCGGGTGTCTACTGCTTTACGCAGTAGACAACCAGCGCAGACTCAGCTGCCTGCAATTCCCCTCAGCACATCTGCCGGCGGCCAGCCGCAGTTCCCCCTTCAGGTCTGGCGGCCAAGATCTTCCTTCAGGTCCGCGCTCCTGCCGGCGGCCAGGGATTCCCCTTCAGCTCCGGGAATCTCCCTCAGCGCTTCAGGGCCGCATTTGAGAGAGCGGTCGCGCCCACTCTCTCCTCTCTCCAGGGGCATGGCGCCGCAGCGGTTCCCCCCGGAGCGCATCTCCACTGTAACTCAGGAACTCCGGCATTACCACTGTAAGAGTTACAGTGGAGGTGCCGATTGCAATGCCATTATAGCTACAGACCACTACAAACTACAGCTACCGTAGTTATAGAACCGGGGCGGGTGCCAGGCCCGCAGCATCGTCACGCTCCTGGCAGGAGCTTGGTGATGTTGTTCATTTCAAACTACAGAAGTATTTACGGTACTTCTGCTAGGAGCGTGGCGATGCTGCGGCCCGGCACCCGCCCCGTAATGACTTGAATATAAGCCGAGGTGGACTTTTTCAGCACAAAAACTGTGCTGAAAAACTTATGCTTAACTCAAGTATATACGGTATACTGATTTTTTCCTACAAAATGATATAAGAATGTGCTCAGTTTCTCCTGCTCTATAACATGCTGCCTACAGATTAGACTTCATTTTCCATATGAAAAAGCTCAATAACAGCTCTGCTAAAGGGATGACTTTAATTTTTGTAACTCTATCAATCAATCAATTTTTTTTTTTTCAAAAAGTTGTTTATTCAGCTGCCAAAAGGTATGAAATAGAACACTTCATTTCATATAGGAGTTCAAATTTTCTAAACGCATGTAAATCAATAGCAGCTATTCTTAAAGTTGAAGGAAAGCTGTACAGGTGTTCAAAGTCTTAAAGACAGTAGAAAACCAATGGCTTTAAACTGCATTTCCAGAATCAGGCAGGCAGTGAAAGTCTTTTTAAAGACCTAGTGATGTTTTTAGAAGTGTTGCCATGTCAAGAGGTATGGTTCCTTTGTCTCCTGTATCTGAGGTAGTCCTATCTTGCTCCAGTCATAAACATACATCTAGTGATACTCACTATTTTATAATACGATTAGCGGGGCCTGAATAGCCTTTCTAAAAGTTATTCAGGCATATGTGTGGCTCATGGTGCATAAATCTGATGATAGAGCCTCTTTAATAGAATTGATATGACAATGGATAATAGAAATCTATGAGCATGTTGGATGTATACTGTTCAGGCTCAGTGTAAACAGAGGCAAAGCGCTCACTTCTAGAGATGAGCGAACACTAAAATGTTCGAGGTTCGAAATTCGATTCGAACAGCCGCTCAATGTTCGTGTGTTCGAACGGGTTTCGAACCCCATTATAGTCTATGGGGAACAGATACTCGTTAAGGGGGAAACCCAAATCCGTGTCTGGAGGGTCACCAAGTCCACTATGACACCCCAGGAAATGATGTCAACACCTCTGGAATGACACTGGGACAGCAGGGGAAGCATGTCTGGGGGCATCTAACACACCAAAGACCCTCTATTACCCCAACATCACAGCCTAACAACTACACACTTTACACACTCAATACCACCTCTCTGACAGTAGGAAAACACCTTGAAACATGTGTATTTGGCACTTGCAGTGAGGAGAGCTTGTCACCAGCAGTGAATTTGGCCCTTGTAGTAAGTTGAGGTTGGCACCAACATTTGTTTTGAAAATCAGGGTGGATTGAGCCTCTAACCAGCAGAGTTTGGGCAAATTCATGGTGGAGGGAGCCTCTAAAAACCCCCAGTTTGGACCAATTCATGGTGGAGGGAGCCTCTAAAAACCCCAGTTTGGACCAATTCATGGTGGAGGGAGCCTCTAAAAACCCCAGTTTGGGCAAATTCATGGTGGAGGGAGCCTCTAAACAGCCCAGTTTGGGCAAATTCATGGTGGAGGGAGCCTCTAAAAACCCCAGTTTGGACCAATTCATGGTGGAGGGAGCCTCTAAAAACCCCAGTTTGGACCAATTCATGGTGGAGGGAGCCTCTAAAAACCCCAGTTTGGACCAATTCATGGTGGAGGGAGCCTCTAAAAACCCCAGTTTGGACCAATTCATGGTGGAGGGAGCCTCTAAAAACCCCAGTTTGGACCAATTCATGATGGAGGGAGCCTCTAAACAGCCCAGTTTGGGCAAATTCATGGTGGAGGGAGCCTCTAAAAACCCCAGTTTGGACCAATTCATGGTGGAGGGAGCCTCTAAAAACCCCAGTTTGGACCAATTCATGGTGGAGGGAGCCTCTAAACAGCCCAGTTTGGACCAATTCATGGTGGAGGGAGCCTCTAACCAGCAGAGTTGGTGGAAATCAGGGTGGAGGGAGCCTCTAACCAGCCCAGTTTGGACCAATTCATGGTGGAGGGAGCCTCTAAAAACCCCAGTTTGGACCAATTCATGGTGGAGGGAGCCTCTAAAAACCCCAGTCTGGACCAATTCATGGTGGAGGGAGCCTCTAAAAACCCCAGTTTGGACCAATTCATGATGGAGGGAGCCTCTAAACAGCCCAGTTTGGGCAAATTCATGGTGGAGGGAGCCTCTAAAAACCCCCAGTTTGGACCAATTCATGGTGGAGGGAGCCTCTAAAAACCCCAGTTTGGACCAATTCATGGTGGAGGGAGCCTCTAAACAGCCCAGTTTGGGCAAATTCATGGTGGAGGGAGCCTCTAAACAGCCCAGTTTGGGCAAATTCATGGTGGAGGGAGCCTCTAAAAACCCCAGTTTGGACCAATTCATGGTGGAGGGAGCCTCTAAAAACCCCAGTTTGGACCAATTCATGGTGGAGGGAGCCTCTAAAAACCCCAGTTTGAACCAATTCATGGTGGAGGGAGCCTATAAACAGCCCAGTTTGGACCAATTCATGGTGGAGGGAGCCTCTAAACAGCCCAGTTTGGGCAAATTCATGGTGGAGGGAGCCTCTAAAAACCACAGTTTGGACCAATTCATGGTGGAGGGAGCCTCTAAAAACCCCAGTTTGGACCAATTCATGGTGGAGGGAGCCTCTAAAAACCCCAGTTTGGACCAATTCATGGTGGAGGGAGCCTCTAAAAACCCCAGTTTGGACCAATTCATGGTGGAGGGAGCCTCTAAACAGCCCAGTTTGGACCAATTCATGGTGGAGGGAGCCTCTAACCAGCAGAGTTGGTGGAAATCAGGGTGGAGGGAGCCTCTAACCAGCAGAGTTGTGGGAAAGCAGGGTGGAGGGAGCCTCTAACCAGCAGAGTTGGTGGAAATCAGGGTGGAGGGAGCCTCTAACCAGCAGAGTTGTGGGAAAGCAGGGTGGAGGGAGCCTCTAACCAGCAGAGTTGTGGGAAAGCAGGGTGGAGGGAGCCTCTAACCAGCAGAGTTGTGGGAAAGCAGGGTGGAGGGAGCCTCTAACCAGCAGAGTTGGTGGAAATCAGGGTGGAGGGAGCCTCTAACCAGCAGAGTTGGGGGAAATCAGGGTGGAGGGAGCCTAGTATTAGCAGAATTGTGCAACGCTTATGGTGGATGAGTATGAGGATGCGGAGGAATTGGAGAGGTTGAGTACAGACATGGAGTTTCATGTTGGGGTGCTTTACACAGGTGGGCACAAAAATGAAGGCTCTATCCAGTGGTGGTTCATTTTTATCAAAGTGAGCCGGTCGGCACTCTCAGCTGACAGACGGGTGCGCTTGTCAGTGATGATGCCACCGGCTGCACTGAACACCCTCTCAGATAGGACACTGGCGGCAGGACAGGACAGCACCTCCAAGGCATATAGGGCAAGTTCAAGCCACAGGTCCAACTTCGACACCCAATACGTGTAGGGCGCAGAGGGGTCGGAGAGGACAGGGCTGTGGTCGGAAAGGTATTCCCGCAACATGCGCCTATACTTCTCACGCCTGGTGACACTAGGACCCTCCGTGGCGGCACTTTGGCGAGGGGGTGCCATCAAGGTGTCCCAGACCTTAGACAGTGTGCCCCTCGTTTGTGTGGACCGGTGAGAACTTGGTTGCCTACTGGAGGAACTGCCCTCCCTGCCGCCAACGTCACATGCTGGAAACATCTCCATCATATTCTGCACCAATTGCCTGTGGCAAGCATTGATGCGATTGGCCCTCCCCTCTACCGGAATAAAAGACGAGATGTTGTTTTTATACCGGGGGTCAAGGATAGCAAAGATCCAGTACTGGTTGTCCTCCATGATCTTGACAATACGCTTGTCGGTTGTAAAGCACCCCAACATGAACTCAGCCATGTCTGCCACAGTGTTAGTTGGCATGACTCCTCTGGCCCCACCGGAAAGTTCAATCTCCATTTCCTCCTCATCCTCCATGTCTACCCATCCGCGCTGCAACAATGGGACGATTCGAAGTTGCCCGGAAGCCTCCTGTATCACCATCACATCATCGGACAACTCTTCTTCCTCCTCCTCCTCCTCCTCCTCCAATAAACGCAGTGAAGCGGACAGATGTGTGGACCTACTCTCCAGCTGTGACGGATCGGATGCTATCCCTAACTCCTCTGTGTGATCTGAGTTATCCCTGATATCAATCAGGGATTCTCTCAGAACACACAAGAGCGGGATTGTAAGGCTCACCATCGCATCCTCAGAGCTCACCCTCCTTGTGGACTCCTCAAAGACCCGTAGGATGTCACAAAGGTCTCTCATCCATGGCCACTCATGGATGTGAAACTGAGGCAGCTGACTTTGTGGCACCCTAGGGTTTTGTAGCTGGTATTCCATCAAAGGTCTCTGCTGCTCAACCACTCTATTCAACATCTGAAACGTTGAGTTCCAGCGTGTGGGGACGTCGCACAAAAGCCGGTGTTGTGGCACATGCAGGCGTTGCTGGAGAGATTTTAAGCTAGCAGCGGCTACTGTCGACTTGCGAAAGTGGGCGCACATGCGCCGCACTTTCACCAGTAGCTCTGGAACATTGGGGAAGCTCTTTAGGAAACGTTGCACCACTAGGTTGAAGACATGGGCCAGGCATGGAACATGTTGGAGTCCGGCAAGCTCCAGAGCTGCTACCAGGTTCCGGCCGTTATCACAAACGACCATGCCTGGGCCCAGGTGCAGCGGCTCAAACCATATTGCCGTCTCATCGAGGAGGGCATCCCTCACCTCGGAGGCAGTGTGCTGTCTGTCCCCCAAGCTGATCAGCTTCAGCACAGCCTGCTGACGTCTACCAACGCCAGTGCTGCAACGTTTCCAACTCGTAGCTGGGGTCAATCTAACAGCGGAGGAGGAGGCGGTGGCGGAGGAGGAGGCGGTGGCGGAGGAGGAGGCGGTAGAGGAGGAGGAGGAGGGGGGTGTTCTTCTCATGTCCCTGCCAGGAATGTTAGGCGGGGAGACGAGGTACACCGGGCCAGTTTGGGAAGCAGTCCCAGCCTCAACTACATTCACCCAGTGTGCCGTCAGTGAAATGTAGCGTCCCTGTCTGCATGCACTTGTCCACGCGTCGGTGGTCAAGTGGACCTTTGTGCAAAGCGCGGAACTAAGGGCCCGCCTGATGTTGAGTGACACGGGCTGGTGCAAGGCGGGGACGGCACACCGGGAGAAGTAGTGACGGCTAGGGACGGCATAGCGAGGTGCCGCAGTTGCCATCAGGTCCTGGAAGGCGGGAGTTTCAACAAGCCGGAACGCCAACATCTCCTGGGCCAGCAGTTTAGCGATGTTGGCGTTCAAGGCTTGCGCGTGTGGGTGGTTAGCAGTGTATTTCTGCCGCCGCTCCAATGTCTGAGAGATGGTGGGTTGTTGTAAAGAAGCGCCTGATGGTGCCTTTGATGGTGCAGGAGAAGGAGATAAGACAGGAACAGGGGAGGATGAGGGAGAAGTCAACAAAGTGGCGGAGGCAGATGAAGTGGTGTCCTGGCTCGTCCTCTGGAGTGCATCGCCAGCACAGTGAGCAGTGGCAGTGGCAGAGGCAGAGGCAGTGGCAGAGGCAGTGGCAGTGGCGTGAACGGCAGGCGGCCTTTGTCCTGCCGTTGCTGCCTGCCACTGATTCCAGTGCTTGGATTCCAAATGACGGCGCATTGAAGTGGTGGACAGGTTGCTCTTCTCAGAGCCCCTAATCAATTTCGAGAGGCAAATTGTGCAGACAACACTATATCTGTCCTCGGCGCATTCCTTGAAAAAACTCCACACCTTCGAGAAACGTGCCCTCGAGGTGGGAGTTTTTCGGGGCTGGGTACGAACTGGAACATCTTGGGAGATTCCGGGTGTGGCCTGGCTTCGCCTAAGCTGCTGACCTCTGCCTCTGCCTCTAGCTACCCTTTTTGGTGCTGCACCTGCCTCAACATCCACACTACTTTCCCCGCTTGACATCCCCCCTGTCCAGGTCGGGTCAGTGTCCTCATCATCCACCACTTCCTCTTCCAACTCCTGTCTCATCTCCTCCTCCCGCACAATGCGCCGGTCAACTGGATGCCCTGACGGCAACTGCGTCACATCATCGTCGATGAGGGTGGGTTGCTGGTCATCCACCACCAAATCGAACGGAGATGGAGGAGACTCTAGTGTTTGAGCATCTGGACACAGATGCTCCTCTGTTAGGTTCGTGGAATCGTGACGTGGAGAGGCAGGTTGAGGGACAATGAAAGGAGCGGAGAACAGCTCTGGGGAGCAGGGACAGTTGGGGTTATTGTTCTGTGAAGCTTGGGAATTTTGGGAGGAAGGAGGACAAGACTGTTGGGTAATAGGAGGAGAGGAGGCAGAGTCTGACTGGCTGCTGGACAATGTGCTGTAAGCGTTCTCTGACAGCCATTGCAAGACCTGTTCCTGGTTCTCGGGCCTACTAAGGTTTGTACCCTGCAGTTTAGTTAATGTGGCAAGCAACCCTGGCACTGTGGAGTGGCACAATGCTTGCTGCCCCACAGGAGTAGGCACGGGACGCCCTGTGGCTTCACTGCTACCTTGCTCCCCAGAACCATTCCCCCGACCTCGCCCACGGCCTCGTCCACGTCCCTTTCCGGGAGCCTTGCGCATTTTGAATTCCCAGTTAGAAATTGGCACTATATACCAGTAGCAAAAATTGTGGGTGCACGTAACCCCAATATATTCTTTGAATTCCCAGTCAGACAATGGCACTATATACCAGTAGCAAAAATTGTGGGTGCACGTAACCCCAATATATTCTTTGAATTCCCAGTCAGACAATGGCACTATATACCAGTAGCAAGAAATGAGGGTATTTATAACCCCAATATATTCTTTGAATTCCCAGTCAGACAATGGCACTATATACCAGTAGCAAAAATTGTGGGTGCACGTAACCCCAATATATTCTTTGAATTACCAGTCAGAAACTGGCACTATATGGCAGTAGCAAGAAATGAGGGTATTTGTAACCCCAATATATTCTTTGAATTCCCAGTCAGACAATGGCACTATATACCAGTAGCAAGAAATGAGGGTATTTATAACCCCAATATATTCTTTGAATTCCCAGTCAGACAATGGCACTATATACCAGTAGCAAGAAATGAGGGTATTTATAACCCCAATATATTCTTTGAATTCCCAGTTAGACAATGGCACTATATACCAGTAGCAAAAATTGTGGGTGCACGTAACCCCAATATATTCTTTGAATTACCAGTCAGAAACTGGCACTATATGGCAGTAGCAAGAAATGAGGGTATTTGTAACCCCAATATATTCTTTGAATTCCCAGTCAGACAATGGCACTATATACCAGTAGCAAGAAATGAGGGTATTTATAACCCCAATATATTCTTTGAATTCCCAGTCAGACAATGGCACTATATACCAGTAGCAAGAAATGAGGGTATTTATAACCCCAATATATTCTTTGAATTCCCAGTCAGACAATGGCACTATATACCAGTAGCAAGAAATGAGGGTATTTATAACCCCAATATATTCTTTGAATTCCCAGTCAGACAATGGCACTATATACCAGTAGCAAGAAATGAGGGTATTTATAACCCCAATATATTCTTTGAATTCCCAGTCAGACAATGGCACTATATACCAGTAGCAAGAAATGAGGGTATTTATAACCCCAATATATTCTTTGAATTCCCAGTTAGACAATGGCACTATATACCAGTAGCAAAAATTGTGGGTGCACGTAACCCCAATATATTCTTTGAATTACCAGTCAGAAACTGGCACTATATGGCAGTAGCAAGAAATGAGGGTATTTGTAACCCCAATATATTCTTTGAATTCCCAGTCAGACAATGGCACTATATACCAGTAGCAAAAATTGTGGGTGCACGTAACCCCAATATATTCTTTGAATTCCCAGTCAGACAATGGCACTATATACCAGTAGCAAAAATTGTGGGTGCACGTAACCCCAATATATTCTTTGAATTACCAGTCAGAAACTGGCACTATATGGCAGTAGCAAGAAATGAGGGTATTTGTAACCCCAATATATTCTTTGAATTCCCAGTCAGACAATGGCACTATATACCAGTAGCAAGAAATGAGGGTATTTATAACCCCAATATATTCTTTGAAATCCCAGTCAGACAATGGCACTATATACCAGTAGCAAGAAATGAGGGTATTTATAACCCCAATATATTCTTTGAATTCCCAGTCAGACAAGGGCACTATATACCAGTAGCAAAAATTGTGGGTGCACGTAACCCCAATATATTCTTTGAATTACCAGTCAGAAACTGGCACTATATGGCAGTAGCAAGAAATGAGGGTATTTGTAACCCCAATATATTCTTTGAATTCCCAGTCAGACAATGGCACTATATACCAGTAGCAAGAAATGAGGGTATTTATAACCCCAATATATTCTTTGAATTCCCAGTCAGACAATGGCACTATATACCAGTAGCAAAAATTGTGGGTGCACGTAACCCCAATATATTCTTTGAATTCCCAGTCAGACAATGGCACTATATACCAGTAGCAAAAATTGTGGGTGCACGTAACCCCAATATATTCTTTGAATTCCCAGTCAGAAACTGGCACTATATGGCAGTAGCAAGAAATGAGGGTATTTGTAACCCCAATATATTCTTTGAATTCCCAGTCAGACAATGGCACTATATACCAGTAGCAAGAAATGAGGGTATTTATAACCCCAATATATTCTTTGAATTACCAGTCAGAAACTGGCACTATATGGCAGTAGCAAGAAATGAGGGTATTTGTAACCCCAATATATTCTTTGAATTCCCAGTCAGACAATGGCACTATATACCAGTAGCAAGAAATGAGGGTATTTGTAACCCCAATATATTCTTTGAATTCCCAGTCAGACAATGGCACTATATACCAGTAGCAAAAATTGTGGGTGCACGTAACCCCAATATATTCTTTGAATTCCCAGTCAGACAATGGCACTATATACCAGAAGCAAAAATTGTGGGTGCACGTAACCCCAATATATTCTTTGAATTCCCAGTCAGACAATGACACTATATACCAGTAGCAAAAATTGTGGGTGCACGTAACCCCAATATATTCTTTGAATTACCAGTCAGAAACTGGCACTATATGGCAGTAGCAAGAAATGAGAGTATTTGTAACCCCAATATATTCTTTGAATTCCCAGTCAGACAATGGCACTATATACCAGTAGCAAGAAATGAGGGTATTTATAACCCCAATATATTCTTTGAATTCCCAGTCAGACAATGGCACTATATACCAGTAGCAAGAAATGAGGGTATTTATAACCCCAATATATTCTTTGAATTACCAGTCAGAAACTGGCACTATATGGCAGTAGCAAGAAATGAGGGTATTTGTAACCCCAATATATTCTTTGAATTCCCAGTCAGACAATGGCACTATATACCAGTAGCAAAAATTGTGGGTGCACGTAACCCCAATATATTCTTTGAATTCCCAGTGAGACAATGGCACTATATACCAGTAGCAAAAATTGTGGGTGCACGTAACCCCAATATATTCTTTGAATTCCCAGTCAGACAATGGCACTATATACCAGTAGCAAAAATAGTGGGTGTATATAGCCCCAATTCTATTGCTAGGGGACTTGCAGGGTATTTCTGAGGTGAAGGTGGGGTGGCACACCGTTGGAACGGGGATTTGGGGTGTATATATGGGGTATACGGGAATACACTGTCAGTGTGTTCCATTCAGGATCCTGGGAAAGCTGGGTTGCGGCGATTGAGCCCGTCAGTGCCACGTTACACTGACAAGCTTCTCCCTGGAATTGAAGTTATATGTAAGCCCAATATATTCTTTGAATTCCCAGTGAGACAATGGCACTATATGGCAGTAGCAAAAATAGTGGGTGTATATAGCCCCAATTCTATTGCTAGGGGACTTGCAGGGTATTTCTGGGGTGAAGGTGGGGGGGCACACCGTTGGAACGGGTATCGGGGGTATATATCGGGTATACGGGAATACACTGACAGTGTATTCCATTCAGGATCCTGGGAAAGCTGGGTTGCGGCGACTGAGCCCGTCAGTGCCACGTTACACTGACAAGCTTCTCCCTGGAATTTAGCTCTTATAAGAGCTGTTGGTTGTCTTCTCCTTCCTATCCTAGCCTGTCCCTGCCTACCCAGAATCTAAGCCCTAGCTAACTGGACGGAAACCTCCGTCCCCGGTGAATTGCAAGCTCAGAATGACGCGAAGCTGGGCGTCGCTGTTCTTTTAAATTAGAAGTCACATGTTTTCGGCAGCCAATGGGTTTTGCCTACTTTTTTCAACGTCACCGGTGTCGTAGTTCCTGTCCTGGTGCCTTTTTTGCTCCAATAACAGCGCAGGGTAGGTGGGAGGGGAATCGAGTAATGGCGCACTTTACCACGCGGTGTTCGATTCGATTCGAACATTCCGAACAGCCTAATATCCGATCGAACATGAGTTCGATAGAACACTGTTCGCTCATCTCTACTCACTTCGCTTTCCTTGCAACTTTCTTTTTTCGCTTGTAAAAAAAATACAGTGGGGGAATTTATTAAGACTGACGTTTCATACATTAGTCTGGATCAATTTCCCAGCTAGTGTGAGGTGTGCCTGAATTATTAAGAGGCTTCAGCTGCTGGTGTGTAGCAGTCAGTAGTAGCCCCTATTGTCTTAACACTGGTGTTTTGCTGCCATCTACTGGTGTGAAGAAATATAGCCTGGGACTGTACTACTGTGAGACAATAATCACCCTGTTCTGTTTGGTAAATGGTGCGGTCCAGAGGAAGTGACGTGAGCAGCGTGGTGTGGGCCCAGAGTGTGTGCTGTGAGGACCTGTGAGAGGCCATTGCTGCTGTAGGCCATAGTAGAAGGCCTGAAACACTGCAGAGACTGACTGGAGAAAGCGGCAGTGTTGTGGAGATTGTTCTGGAGACTAAAGCCGGACTGTGCCTTGGACTTTGTTCAGACCTTCACCCAAGACAGAAGCAAGACAGAGTCTGCTGAGTTCCTGGACAGGCCTGCATCGAGGGAGCACCACAGAGAGCTGAGAGACTGTATAAACCCGGTACCGTACAAGTATCTCAGGGACAGCTAGGGCCAGTTTATAGGGGGCGTTATCCTCATACTGTTATATGTAACTTAGTTTTATTTTGTTGATTCCTTCCCATTTTCCATAAGTAAATTGTGTTATATACCTGCCAGTGTGCGTCTGTCTCCTAGTCGCGGATCCTTGTTACCTGCTGGCCCGGACTTACATTTTGGCGTAGTCGGCAGGATCCGTAGCTCAGGAGACATGTCGGACAGGGAAGAGGGAACCTCTGCCGGGTCAAGCTCAGGCGCCCCAGCTGATAGTCCCAATGTAGCTGTTTTACCAGGAAGGAGAATGGTGCCGCCGGGCTCAGTGATGAGCCAAGTGACAAAATTTAATGGATGTAATATGACGGTAGCTGAATGGGCAGATCAGATACGAGGCTTACAGCAGATATATGACATTGCACCAGATGTGATAGTACAGTTAGCCACACTGACGCTGACAGGGGACGCCAAGACGACTGTCAGGCTACAACCAGCTAATGAGAAAAAGACATTTGATGAAGTAGTGACTTTGTTAGAGACCATTTATGGAGAGACAGCGTCATTAGGTTCCCTAAAGGTCAGGTTCTTTCAGCGAACCCAGTCAGAAACTGAAACTCTCCCTCAGTATGCCAATGCCCTACAAGAACTACTCAATGACGTTAGGGAAAAAGGGGGAACCAACGCTATAGCCGACTATGACCGTACTCTCCGAGACCAGTTTGTCATAGGAATACGTGACAAGATCATAGCAGAGGCAATGCAAGATGAGATAAGGAGACGGCCACAATCTACCTTCAGTGACATACGGGTGGAGGCAATTTACCGTGCGAATAGTAAAGTGACAGAGCCACAGGTGAGACAGAGTGTCACACTAAGTCAAGGGGCTGAAGCAGCAGCTATAGGAAAAGCCAGAGACCTGGAGTCCATTATTCAGAAACTACAGGTACAAGTAGAATACCTAACAAAGCGCTGCGAAGATTATGCACAGCAGGCCAAGAGAGGCTATGAAGGAGGAAGAGTGAATAAAGTACCTGAGAGTGGAGTGTCAGGGGCCTACCGAGGGGGCCCAGAACAGGACCGAGAACGTTGGGCCTACCGAGGGGGCCCAGAGAGACGACCACCTCGGCGAGAGATCCAGTGCTGGGTGTGTGGAAGACTGGGACATGTCGCTGCAAAATGCCCAGACAAGTTCCCAAGACAGCCACCTTTAAACTAGAAGGTTCCAGCGCAGCGGGGCATGCGTTGGAAGGGAACAAAAGAGTGAAGGAAGTTAAGAGCCCTGATGATACACTGATTGCAGCAAGCCCAGTATTGCAGGTCAAGATGAATGATGTCCTCGTTACTGGAATGATAGATACGGGATCACAGGTTACCACTATGGGAAGAGAATGTTATGAACGGTACTTCCAACAGTCTGCCCAGTATGACCCTGAGATGTTTGTGAGTGTGGTGGCAGCCAATAACCTACCTGTCCCGGTATGCGGAGTAGTCTGGATGGACGTGAACATATGCGGCCGAGACTTAGGCAGAAGAGGTATTATCGTAGTCCAGGAGGGCTATGATAAACAGATCCCCGTAATTTTAGGGATGAATATTCTGAAGGACATGGACCACCTGCTGTTTGCTAGAGATGGGCATAATTATTGGAGAGAAGCTACTGCTCACCAACCCACTCGGGCTGCCTTACAGCGATTAATAAGGATGTGTGGACTACAGAGAGCCACCGGTGGAGAACAGCCCGTGGGCTGTATTACTGTTCCTCATCACACCAAGGTAACACTACCAGCTGAAAGAGAGACTATTATATCGCTCCCACTGGGCACCACCCGGAAATTAGAAGGCCTCTCTGTCATGATTGACCCATTATCTAACCAGAGTGGGTGCACTAATGTGCTTGTGGCTCGCTCTTTGTCTATGGTAACCCAGGGGAGAGTGTTGGTGCGGTGTGTCAATACCCATAACCAGAGTTTAGATCTGACTCCAGGTAGCCTCCTTGCCAAGGTCTATGCTGTCCCAGCTGAAATACGAAAGGCGACACCTTTAGAACTGACCCTGTCCGGGAAGGGGGAATGGTCAGTGACCGTGTCCACAGAAGCAGAAGGGCTCATTGTCTCCCATGAAGAAGGGCGGTTGCTGCGGGAACGGATGAAGTTAAATGTTTCCCGATTCACCACTGATCAAGTCAGAAAGATAGACCAGTTGCTAGGAGAACACAAGGCCTCATTTGCACGACATGAGAATGACTTTGGCTGTGCACAGGGAATCTATCACGAAATACCCACTGGAGATGCGGCTCCCATCCGAGAGAGATATCGGCAGATACCACCCCAACAGTACCAAGAAGTGAAAGATCTGCTGAATTCAATGCTGGAGAATGGAGTTGTTAGAGAGAGTCAAAGCCCTTGGGCTGCACCAGTGGTGTTAGTCAAAAAGAAGGACGGATCTTTAAGGTTCTGCGTGGATTATCGTAGACTGAACTCCTGCACTGTACGTGACTCTTACCCGCTCCCCCGTATTGAAGAATCGCTTACGGCCTTAGGCAAGGCCCGTTACTTCTCGTCCCTGGATTTAGCAAGTGGCTACTGGCAGGTCCCCATGAGTGAGAAAGACAAAGGGAAGACGGCTTTCATCCTCCCAATGGGTCTATATGAGTTCAACCGTATGCCTTTTGGTCTGACCAATGCCCCGGGTACATTCCAACGGCTCATGGAGAAATGTCTGGGCGATTTCAATTTCGAATTCACTCTGATTTACCTTGATGACATCATTGTCTATTCCGCTACATTCGAAGATCATCTTCAGAAGCTGGGGAAGGTTTTTAGGAGACTGAGAGAGCACGGTTTGAAGTTGAAGCCCAGTAAGTGTCGCCTGTTACAGGAAGAAATTGAATATTTGGGACATCGAATATCAGGACGTGGAGTGCAGCCATCCAGTGAGAAGATTGCGGCTGTGCGAGACTGGCCCACTCCTACCACCCTACGAGAGGTCCGTGCCTTCTTAGGGCTTGCTGGATATTACAGGCGGTTTGTGAAAGACTTTGCACACAAAGCTGAACCACTGAATGCGCTATTGAGGAATACCGCTAGGGGTCCGAAGGCTCAATGCGTGCCTTGGGGTATCGAACAAGAGAGAGCATTTCAAACTCTGAAAGATGCTTTGACCAACCCTCCAATTCTGGCATATGCTGATTACCATCTACCCTTTCAGCTTTATACAGACGCCAGCCAATATGGTCTTGGGGCAGTACTCTCCCAAATCCAGAATGGAGAAGAAAGAGTGATCGCATATGGCAGCCGGTCATTACGAGACTCTGAAAGAAACCCTGCTAATTACAGCTCCTTCCGCTTGGAGTTATTAGCCCTTGTGTGGGCAATGACTGAGAAGTTTGCGGGGTACCTCACCGGGGCAGAAGTACAAGTGTTGACAGACAACAATCCACTGGCACATTTGGATAATGCAAAGCTAGGTGCCCTGGAGCAACGGTGGATGGCCCGACTTTCTAAGTACCGCTACAGTGTGAAATATCGCTCCAAAAATGAGAATCAGAATGCCGATGCATTGTCCCGAGTCACCACCCAACCACCGGTCGGCGACATAGATCAAGAATTAGAATCAACAGAGGTACCTGATTTCACCCAGTTTTCCCAGAAGGTGGTGACTGCTCGACAGAGCGAAATACTGGGAACTCAAGTAGCTCCCTTCCTGGGCCCATCCCACCAAGAATGGATTGGGCTCCAGCAACGTGATCCAAGCCTGGCACTGTTATGCCGTTGTGTTAAAAAGGGGTGCAAGCCTACTACTGATGAAAGAGACCAGCTGTCACCTGAAGTATTAGCGGTACTGGGGCAGTGGAACCGATTGGAGATGAGGGACGGGATCCTACGACGGCGTGTATACTTGCCAACTGAAATTGACGCCTGTTATCAAATTGTAGTGACTACTGATCTGGCCCGTCCACTAGCCGCCGAGGTACATCGTAGGAATGGTCACTTTGGAGCTGAGAAGACCTTTAGGTGGCTCCAACGATTGATCTTCTGTCCGAGTCTCCGCTTCATTGTTGAAGAAGTATGTCGTGATTGCAGAGCATGCGAAATCAACAAAGCAGTTGAACAGAGGGCTCCAACACAGACCATAGTGACGAAAGAGCCACTTGAAGTATTGATGATTGACTATCTCGCCGTGGGATATTCTGCAAGTGGGCATCAGTATTGCTTAGTTATGGTAGATCACTTTACCAAATTTGCTGTAGCCGTTGCAACAAAGGACCAGACTGCTGAGTCGGCTGCTGAGGCCCTGTGTCACCACTTCATACGAGTGTACGGCTGCCCTCAACGCATTCACTCTGACCAAGGCGCCTGCTTTGAGGGGCGAGTCATGCAAGAAGTGCAACGTATTTATGGAATGAAAAAGTCACGCACCACCCCATACCATCCACAGGGGAACGGGGCATGTGAACGATTTAACCGCACATTACTTCAGATGATCCGTACCTTGGAAGCCGACAAGAAGCGACAATGGCCGCAGTACCTGCCTGAATTGCTATGGGCCTATAATAATCAAGTCCACTCTGTCACAGGGTACGCCCCATATGTTCTCTTCTTTGGGCGACCCGGAAAAGGTGTGGGAGACCTCAACCTCGAAGACACCGATGAATTTCCTTATCGAGGCCTGCCCACTTGGATTCAGGCTCACCGTCAGAGATTAGAGACTGTCCACCGGATAGTACGTGAGAGACTACAAGAACAAGTTCACCCTAATCATCGGCCGGTGCAGGACACCCCTCTTAAAGTGGGCGACTTAGTCTTGGTACGAGTAAAGAAGCCACTAGGGAAATTGGACAGTAGGTGGGAACCTGACCCTTACTGCATTGTGGCCCACCCTCATGTTGATAGTCCCGTTTACCAAGTCCAAAATACCCTGACCAAGCAGACGCGGACGCTACACCGTGACATGTTACGCCCATGTCAGTCTCAGGGACCAGTTCAGAACGACAGAGAGGAAGTGACTATGACACACCCCTCCACAAGTGAGCCCTGGTTGTGGGATGACGATGATGATAACGGGGGTGTTGTGGAAGCTGTGACCACCCCGACAGTAACTGGGCCTGCAACAGTAGTGACACCCCCGACTGCCATATCTGACCGTCCTAATGAGAGACCGACCTCTACACTTGCTGATGATATGACAAGCTTGCGGCGGACTAGTCGCTCCACAGCGGGTGTACCGCCAGTGCGTTATGCCCAGAATGAGTTTGTTTGGCCAGCGGTCCATCGTTACATCACAACATTGCGATTACAGAAATGTGTTGATGGGGCTATTGTTGTCAGGGACTGCCAACATTCGACTGGGGGGGTATGTAGCAGTCAGTAGTAGCCCCTATTGTCTTAACACTGGTGTTTTTCTGCCATCTACTGGTGTGAAGAAATATAGCCTGGGACTGTACTACTGTGAGACAATAATCACCCTGTTCTGTTTGGTAAATGGTGCGGTCCAGAGGAAGTGACGTGAGCAGCGTGGTGTGGGCCCAGAGTGTGTGCTGTGAGGACCTGTGAGAGGCCATTGCTGCTGTAGGCCATAGTAGAAGGCCTGAAACACTGCAGAGACTGACTGGAGAAAGCGGCAGTGTTGTGGAGATTGTTCTGGAGACTAAAGCCGGACTGTGCCTTGGACTTTGTTCAGACCTTCACCCAAGACAGAAGCAAGACAGAGTCTGCTGAGTTCCTGGACAGGCCTGCATCGAGGGAGCACCACAGAGAGCTGAGAGACTGTATAAACCCGGTACCGTACAAGTATCTCAGGGACAGCTAGGGCCAGTTTATAGGGGGCGTTATCCTCATACTGTTATATGTAACTTAGTTTTATTTTGTTGATTCCTTCCCATTTTCCATAAGTAAATTGTGTTATATACCTGCCAGTGTGCGTCTGTCTCCTAGTCGCGGATCCTTGTTACCTGCTGGCCCGGACTTACAGGTGTACCATGGAAGGTGCCGTAGATTTCTGGTATAATTCATGACGGTTCTTTGAAATAATAAAAGGGAATATGAAAATAGATTTCTATTGTATGTGTAATAATAGTTCCAGCATGAGCACAACTCACATCCGACCTTCCAAAAAAAGATGCTTTGTGATTTGAAGATTTAAGGCCGGCGCCCCACGGGCCGGAAACGCCGCGATTTGCCCGCAGCGGAAATGCTGCGGGAAAAACTGCGGCATTTTACAGTACTTCCAAAGTGGATGGGATTCATGCAAATCCCATGCCCACTTTGCGGAAAAAAATCGCAGCGTGGACACAGCATGTCAATTATATCTACGGAAACGCCGGCGGCTTTCCCATAGATATAATTGTAACATAAAGTACGCGGAGGAAAACTCCATGAACTTTCTGTTCAAAGCGCTGCGGGTAGAACCGCGATGCGTTCACGCCGTGGCATTTCCTTAGGATAAGGCCCCACGTTGCGGAAATGCAGCTTTTCTTGTTGCAGATTTTGCTCCAGTTTTTTGAGCCAAAACCAGGAGTGGATTGAGCAGAAGGTAGAAGTATAAGAACTTCCTATATATGTCTCATTCCTTTCGTAGACATTCTTTGCTTTGGCTCAAAAAAATGCAGCAAAATCTGCAACACCAAAAAAAACTGCATTTCCACAATGTGGGGCCTCAGCCTTAAGGCCCGTTCACATGGAAAAAAAAATTAAGGTGATGCTTTTGCTCCGCTACATAGGGCCTTAGCCTAAGGTTGGGCTCATACAGTGCGTTTATGCTGCAGTTTTTAATTGCAGCAACGAGTATCGCATGTTATTACACGTCTCACCTGGATGCTAATGACCAATTAATTGAGATGTTTTTTCAGCAAACAGGTGCCATGTAAACCCAGCCTTATACTGGCCATACACTGTAGGGGATATTTGGTTAGCTTTCCCCATACACATGCACACCTGGGTTGGCAAAGCAGTATATGTACAGAACTGGTAGAGGGGCTTATCTCCCTGAGAACAAATGAACCAGACAATTGAAATCTTTATGTCCTCCAACATCTAACGTGTATTAGAAGCCTCCGTATACATTACATGATGTGCGTGGCCAGTGCACGTGGCAGCATTGTGGATCAGTATTGTACGGATTCATGATACACTATTATGGGTACCAGCTTTGCCACTTAAACCTCCAAGTGATAGGTAAGTCTTCAATGGGCAGTGAAGAGGCTCATATAGTATGTGTCTTCTCATATATGAGCCCTAAACAGCTGTGCATGGGACTTCCACAATTCTGCATCTTTAGTTCAGTGTCTTATTGAAAAAGGGCAATTGTAGCATTCACAGTCCCTTTTTGTGGCTATGGGGGTGTTCACACTTGTGCCGATGTCTGCCCGCTCTGATTCCACCGAAATTGCAAGAAAAACAGCTTGATGGTGGCTTGCATACGATTAGTTTAAAAACCCATTCATTTCAATAGGTTTCTAAAGCAAACCATCAGTGTCCGTATGCAGCCTCTCTGCCATCAAACCGTTTTTTTTGCATGGACACCAAGTCCTGCAGGTCAGACTTTGCAATGTCGGCAGACTCACAGCGGGCGGACAGCGGCGCAAGTGTGAACGCCTCCTAAGAAGGTTTTAGTGATCATACCCCAGACTATTAGATACAACTATTATACACCTTACGCTGGGTTCACACCAGCACCCAATTTACGTTTTCAGGTTTCCGTTTTCTGCCAACAGAAGACCGTGGTAGACACAGCACTGCTACATGGAAAAGCGGAAGAGCTTAGCACACACAGAGCTGCAGAGCAGAGCTGAGTGTGCAGCATGGTTCACTGCACACTCAGCACTGCTACATCAGATGCAGCAGAGCTGACTGTGCAGCAGGTTCAGCTGAACCCTACTTCACACTCAGCTCTGCTGCATCAGACTGCTACATCGGATACTGCTACATTGGCCAGCACTGCTACATCGGGCCATGCACTCAGCTCAGCTCAACACTGGTGTGTGTGTGTGTGGGGGGGTTAATCACTACACAGCGTGGGGTCCAAAAATTGAAACAATTTTTGGACTACATGCTGTGTAGTGAATAGGATCGTTTTTAAAATCCAATCTCCGAATGATTGGAAATCGGATTTTAAAAACGATCCTGAAATTTCAAGATCGGCTCAACCCTAAGTGCTGGCCGATGTAGCAGTCCGATGCAGCAGAGCTGAGTGTGTAGCAGGTTCAGCTGAGCCTGCTGCACACTCAGCTCTGCTGCATCGGACTGCTACATCAGACACTGCTACATCGGCCAGCACTGCTACATCGGGCCGTGCGCTCAGCTCGACTACTCCAGAGATGCAGCCAAGCAGAGCGCACGCCCAGCACTGCTACATCGGAGATGAAGCAGAGCTGGCAGTTCACTGATCTTAGCTACTCCGGAGTAGTCAAGCTGAGCGCACGGCCCAATGTAGCAGTGCTGGCCGATGTAGCAGTGTCCGATGCAGCAGAGCTGAGGCCGCCTCAGATTCCGATCCAAAATACGGGTATCTGCGACTGCATACCGTTGCAGTGCACCAGCATCCAGTCGCGCACTCCACTTTGGATTAGGCCCAAATGAATGGTCCTAATCTGAATGGAGTTTCTTCAGACGGATGTTGAGAGGTGAATCCGCCTGAAAGAATGAGCATCTCTCTTCTTTTTCCGGGAGCCGGAACAAAAATCAAAATCCTGACCAAAAAACCTTGTGTGAACTTACCCTTACTCCTTCCAGAGTCTTGATATCCTCTCACACTGTGAAAGCAAGCTGCCATCTTACAGGAAGTCAGAATTCTTTTAGACTCAAGAGTAATGTCCCCAGTCCCCAGGTCAGGGCTTCAACTCAAATCTATTTCTAGTGCCCAATCCTAACAGGACATTCAGAACCAATATCAATCTGAAGCCACTAAACAAATTCCTGATTTACAAGAAATTCAAGATGGTAACCATAAGGCCAGTAGTCAGTCTTCTGTTACTGGATCGTTACATGGTGATGATATATTTAAGGGACATATAAAACAATGTCACAATCCACAAGAGTCCCCAAAAAAACTTGAGATTTGAAATAATGGTGGATTCAAAGACTTATAATTTCTAATTCTGTTCCTGCCACAGGTGCTGTCACTATTAATTGACATACTGATTAATTCCAGGCTATTTGTCATCACTGAGGTGGTGACACACTATGTACCTGGATGTAGTTAGAACTGCACTCAGTTCTGGGGTCACAGGATACGTCACTAATAAGTGACACAATGATTAATTCCAGGTTATTTGTCATTACTGAGAGTGGTGACACACTATGTACCTGGATATAGTTATATAACTGCAGTCACTTCTGAGGTCACAGGAGCTGTCACTAATAAGTAAGTGACACACTGAATAATGCCAGACTATTTCTCATTACTGAGGATGTGACACACTATCAGTAGTAGGATTCAGGTTTGTGTGCGCCAGTTGTCAACAGAGCCTCAGTGGACCCTTCATGCAGCAGCAATTCTCTTTAAGGCACTAAAGCAAAAAACTATGGAATTTGGCTCCTTTGGCCCCCATTCAGTATAATGTACCCCCCAGTGGCGTAACTACCGCCATAGCAGCAAAGGCAGCTGCCACAGGGCCCGGAACATTAGGGGCCTGGTGACAGCCGCTCCCACTGCTGTCATTATACTCGGGGGTGTTTTCGGACCCCAGAGTATAATAATCGAAGACCCGGGGGAATAAAAACATAAAAACTACTGTTTCTTACCTGTCCCCCGGCTCCTACGCTGTCTGCCTCTGCTGCCGTCCTCCTTCAATGACGTCGGACGTCACATGACCCGGGACGCAGGCCGGGTTCATGCGATGTCAGAAAGAACGTCAGGAAGGAGGCCTGGCTATATAGTACAGTGCCCCTTAATTCTCCCATATAATATACCCATATAGTACAGTGGCCCCTATGACAGACCCCCCCCTCCCCAGATTTCACTTATCACTTGTAGCATCTTGGGGACCAACCTCTTCTCTGGTCTGGGAATTAGGTCAGCGCTGAGCAGGAAAGTGGTGGTGGTACGAGAATCTACAAGCATTAAGTGAAAGTGTAATCTGCACTTACCGCTTGGCTCTGACATCGCAATGAGTACTTACATCTTTAGTGATGCAAGCGCTCATTGCCAGTCCTGAGTGGGCTGTCCCAAGTAAAGTTGGCCCCAGCATCTACCTGGGTTTGCTATTTCTCATTACTGATGTGGGTGATATACTATGTACCTGGATATAGTTATACCTGTAGTCAGTTCTGGGTAACAGATACTGTTACTCATAAGAAAGTGACACACTGATTAATTCCAGGCTATTTGTCATTCCTGAGGTGGTGACACACTATGTACCTGGATATAGTTATAGCTGCACTTAGTTCTGGGGTCAGAGATACTGTTACTAATAAGTAAGTGACACATTGATTAATTCCAGGATATTTCTCATTACTGATGAGGGTGATATACCTGGTGTGAGGGGGTGTACATCTCACCCAGACTGCTAAGGTGGTTGAGATGAGAAAACTTTCGTCTGCTAAGCATTTTGGTAAATGCTCAGTATTGGGCTGGATTTTTAGGAATGGAAGGTAGGTTGGTAGTGGGACCTGTCATTCCACCCCCCTCCAGTCCACACTTTGTGGATATTCCGGCAGCGAATCAGCTGCAGAGAGTCTGCTCATCAAGAGAGGCTTAAGAAGTTGCTACAGCAGCAGACTTTGGGCAGAGTTTGGCTGGATAGCCAAAGAAAGAGGTCACACCTTTTTTGAGTGAAAATAAACTGCACCTTTGTTTTGGACTAAAGAAACTGGACATTTATGTCTATGCCACCCCACCTAGCAACCCCAGACCCTGACACTGGATATAGTTATATCTGCAGTCAGTTCTGGGGTCACAGATACTGCTACTAATAAGTAAGTGACACTCTACGTAATTTCAGGCTATTTTTCATTACTGAGGTGGTGGCACCCTATGTACCTGGATATAGTTATACATGTAGTCAGTTCTGAGGTCTTGGGTACTGTTACTAATAAGTAAATCACACTGATTAATTCCAGGCTATTTCTCATTACTGATGGGGTGACACACTATGTACCTGGATGTAGTTATAACTGCAGTTGGTTCTGGGGTCACAGATACTGTCACTAATAAGTAAGTTACACACTGATTAATTCCAGGATATTTTTCATTACTGATGGGGTGGCACCCTATGTACCTGGATGTAGTTATACCTGCAGTTGGTTCTGGGGTCTCGGGTACTGTTACTAATAAGTAAGTGACACACTTATTAATTCCAGACTGTTTCTCATTAATGATGATGATACTTAAGTCCTTTTTATGTATCAGCAAGCAGCACATGACACACAGCAGGAAAATAGAAACCCTTCAATGATTTGGAATTCTGCTTTTTTTTTCAAAAAGGTTTTCCGGGTTCAAGATATTAATGACCTACCCTTGGAATAAATTGGGTGGATGACATCAAGGGCATAGCTACAGGGATCGCTGAACCACATGAGGTGCTGAGAGTTGTACCCCAGCGAACATCAACTAACAATGAGAACCTAACCTGAGGATACATCATGAATATCCTAAACCAGGATAAACCTTTTTAATCTATTTACTGATCACTATAATCTTAAACAGCTTTTTAGAAGTTGATTTCTTTTCTTATTGTTAATATTGTTTACAATTAATCATTGTTTATGGAAAAACATATATGTAAATAATCCAATTTATAATCTATACTATCCATAAAGTGAAGCATCTGCAGTGGGTTTCATTCTTGAGAATTGTAATGTATATAGAAGGTTATACTATGAATGCCTATAGCCCAGATGGTGGGCTTCGTAACAGACCCATGACTCTCTTATCTCCTTAACTTGTGCTCCTATCTCTCTGCAGTTCACCTTTTGACCCTCTCTGGAAAGTGTCAGGGTTTTTTCTTTTGGGGGGGGTTAAGATGTTTTCAAGAACTGGAGATTTTTTTTTCTTAACTAATTGGAACTGATACTGATTGTCTCTCCCCCTCCTTCCATCTCCTCTATAAACAGAGCACCTCCCATCTGAAAACTGGGAGTTAGTTGCTAGCTGTGAAGTTGACTTCAGTCCCTCCCCTCCTGAGAGTTTTAGAAACCAAAGGCTGGATCTAACCCTAATCACCAACAGTCAAGAACATTTCCCCTTTCCTCCCTTTCCCCTGCTCTCTCATGCTTTCTTCCTTATCTCTACCACAAGCCATAGCCACTTCACTAGTTCCTTATTTCACATTTCAAGGGGATATTCTGTTTTACCAGTGGAACTGAAGGATATTTATTTTTCCTGATATAATCTGTAACGTTTGTAAAGAGTTCACTCATTCCTGCCAGTTGTGCAGAAGTTGTTCAGGATCCAGGCTGTGTACAGCACACTACTCAGGAGATCACAATGAACAACAACCTAGCAGAGAAGGAAAGCTGTTCTGATGATATCAGCCTTCCAGAGGAGGAGGTATGTGTCTTTACTGCAAATGTCCACATTGTACCCATATGCATCAAAATGACTATTTGTAGAAGCTCCATGACTGCTGTGCTGTGTGACAATGGTCATTCAATAAAAGGAGCTTGCTTCACACACTCCTTGATGCTTGATCTTTGTTTCGTTGCATCCCATTTCTCCATTTAGATTCTAAAGATGAGTTCATATGAATATAAATGTATGTTATGTACTGTATTGCTATTGTTTCATACATTTTCTGTATACAATATTGTAATTTTTGTTTTTGCTACCTAGAACTCAGTTACATTATTGTAATATATCGATTTGGTGTATTGGTTATTGTTACAGAATTGTGTAGCTTTGATACACACACGATATATATTAAATATATATGTATATGTATATATATATTATAGATATGTGTGTGTATACAGTTACACATTGTGTGAATCATCCTCGCACAGTATATTCTATGCTGTCAATGGCTTACATTCTGCGTATCAAGATACTATATAATTATGGTTTTTTAAGCATTTATTATTTATAGCTCTTCAATCCCCAATCTATGCAGTTGTTTCCAGTCAGATACAAGCAGTCCTTGGAGTTCTGCCATAGTAATTTTTTTACAATTGCGTAACTTTTTCTTAAACACGTTATACACTTTTTTTTTTTTTTTTTTTCCTTTTGGCTTCTGCGTGCCCTCAGCTGAAATGTTGACTATATATGTCATTGCACTAGTGAGCAGCTAACTCACAGAAATACTTTATGCATTTCTAATCAGTTGTTCCGGCCAGAATCCACATGCTTTGCAGTGCACATCCAACATATTACAGAACACCAATTAGTTTCTGCTTTGTGTGTTTTCGGTCTAAGACAGTAATTAATCCGGATCTGAAACATATCATACAGTGCTTAGGAGAAAACTCTGGCTTGTGTACAAGGGTAGACTGGAAAGTTTCCTTATCCCATAAGTATGCAGCCTGAACTTCTTCATATGAGTATCAGTACCTACTTTCGTTCCCATATTATTGTATCTGTCTGTCTTCTGTTCTTCTCTTAGTTGCTTGGCTGATTTTCTGAACAAGTGATTTGATAATTTATTCAGATCTATATAATTTCATAAATTGGTCAGATCAGCAAAAAGTATTAGTTGTGAATATTCCTTAACCCTACCAGTAAGGATTTCTAAGTTACCAGCATCATAGAATAAAGTTGCCATAATATTATTAACTCTTTATAGTTATTACTATGGAATGGTTTACGAATTGGGAATTAATTTCCCTTTTGACTATTTTACTATATTGTAATGTCCCTGTAGTTTTGCCATTCTAAATTGTATATTTGCTATCCTGGACCCCATCACTGGTATTACAGCTAAAAAACTAGATGGACAAGATGATGGCAGTCAAAAGTGTGGCTAATGCTAAGCCCTTATGAATATACATTGACTATGCTTTACACTTCGGATTCTCAGATTAGTAATGCATGGGAAGCATGATAGTTAACCTACAAGTGACCCTATGCCAATTTGTCTTTGCTAGAATGTGAAGGAAGGAGCAGTTTTGTAATTGTAGAAGAACAAAATGATATTATAAGACGAGATGCAGTTTGCTAAGATATTTAACAATTTGCATGGAATTATTGGGTAATTTTTTTGCATTATCTTGTGTCGTATTGCACAGTATATGGTTAATCCCTTTCAGCATTGTAGTCAACTTTATAGTATTTGCTTAAACCTTGTAATGAACTGTCCATTTTGGCTCGGCACTGTATTTGAGCTTAATGTCATGTATGTGTTTGTTTATACATATGTGACTTGTCTATTCAGTGAATTTATGGTGTGTGTGTGTGTGTGTGTGTGTGTGTGTGTGTGTGTGTGTGTGTATGTGTGTATGAGTTCAGCAACTACATTCATACAGGACCATCCTCAAGATCTCTGCTCAGAGACCAGGTAACACTTTGACCATAATGAGACTGCAGACTTATTTCAGGCTAATGCAAGTCTGACCTGTACACTTACTGCTATAGGATTAGTAAAATAATAAATGAACACAAATTAGAACGTTTAAGTATATCCTTTTCTGTAGACAAATAGCTCTGCCCTAAATCCATATCTGACCATGGCCAGACTTGTCTGGAGTTTGCATGTTCTCCCTGTGTATGTGTGGGTTTCCTCTGGTTAGGCCAGTTTACTCATGTACACCAAAATTATACTGATAGTACTTATAAAATTGGCCTTGTACGTGTGTGGTAGCAAAATACTATTTTAAGCCCCACTGGAAATGGGGATTGATATAATAGCTACACCCTGTGTATAACACTATGGATGTGTTGCAAATGGATTCTGTTCACATCTCATTGCATAAAACGTTTGGCACATACTCTAAGCAAACTCCCTGTGCATATGCCAGACATGGCCATAGCCCCAGTTGAACTGATAGATGGCAAAAGTGACCTTTTGGCTTCCAAGGGAACATGTTCCTGCATTTTTTTCACTTTAGATGAAAGCACAGTAGACTTTTACTTATACAGCCAACACAAAGTATAAAGATTTTTTATTTGTACTGTTTTAGACAATTCCTGACGTATCAGAGATGTTGAAATTTTATGGAATTATACTTTACATCTGTATACACCCGACTCCAACAAATACCCCAAATGAAATGTGAACTAAGCCTTATAGATGTAATGAACGGTACATGGTTACATAGTAGATGAGGTTGGATGAAGACATCAGTCCATCAAGTCGCACCTATAACTCTACAGTCCCCTACAGTGTTTCTACAATCCTTTTGTCCTAGCCAACTCCTTCTCTTATTTTGCAATCTTTATAAGATATTCTAGATCGTATTGCATTGTAACCAGTTTAACAGTAAACCAATAAGGTACCAGTACTAAATAAGTGTGGCCTACAACCGAATTCTTCAACCCAAAATTAACAGTATACAGTTAAAAAGGAAAAAAAAAATCACTGTAAACGTATGGCTCAAAATAGGATATGAACAGACTCTTTGTGAATTTAGGGGCTTTTTTTATAGGATAGTTAACTGAAGTACATTGTATTGAAGTGTTCTTATTCATAGCTGCATAGGTTGCTTCTATATTCTGGGATGAAATTTAGGCACAATACTGTGTAGGCTTATCGAACTTCATATAGTTTAAGTGTTCTGGTTTTCTGTTATGTCATTTCTCCAGTAGAAACATGTCTGAAGGGCTGTGAAGGACTGATCTTAAAAAAACTGTTTTTACAGCACCTTCAGATCTCTAACTGAACTCCGTTCTCTCTAAAGTAACCTCCTTAGGGTCGAGTTTGAAGATAAAGGTATATGAGTTGATACGGCGCACTATGTAATATGTATTCCTCATCACAGTGCATGACCATTGGGAATACTGCGACATTATTGAAGTTCACTTTAAAATCAAATAGGTCTTTTAGTAAATCACTTTTACTTTTAAGGTCTTGCCCACTTTTCCTAAAAAAACAAAACAAAAAAATGTATTGATAGAAAACGGGACGGACCACTCATACATGGATAATAATTAAGCAAAACATATCAGTTTTTTTTTGTTTTTTTTTCATTAGAATTCCTCCAGATATCTTACATGGAGTCTTAATAATCCACAATGTCTCTAATTAGGCTGTTTACATACAGGACTAGGGCAGGACCTCCACTGTATGTCTACATGTGAAAAAATTACTATTGTAGTAAAGTATACAAGACGAGTACTCATGGAGTATAACTGCGGTGGATGTGTAGTATAAAGAATAATCTACCCCTAACTATTGAAAACTCCTCTGCCTTCTAAAAAAAACTTAATGCATATTATTTGCAATTATTAAACTTGTAAAAGCCGGAAACTATGGTACATAATATATTATGAATTTGTGGATTGTTATGGTGCTCTTATGGAGTGATAATAAAATATACTAGGTGAATACTATCACAAATTATTATTATTAGTATTAGAACATAGTCCTTTAAAAGTCCAACAGTGGGGAAATGTCAGCATGTTACAGTAGCATAGTAATACAGATACAGGATAATACACAGTAATATATTCTGGAAGTAGACACACATATGCTGAGAAGAGAAGATATACTAGGAGTCCATAGCAGCTAAGGAACAGAGGAAGAAAGAAGGAAGACTTAGTCATAATCATTTAGTTTTCTGTGCGAAGTGATCTTCGCTTGGTCTGATGTAGATTATGTAGCCTGATCACGGTTGGAAGGAAGGACCTGCGATAGCGCTCCTTCTCACACTTGGGGTGAAGCAGCTGTAACAAAGGCAGCCACACATGGCAGCGCCATCTTGGGGAAAAAATATATGAAGAAAAATGGACAAATGAAGGAAGTGATACTTGGGATATAGCCCCTTCCCCTTAACTTGCACAGAACATAGGGATGATGCAGTAAAGTAGCTTTATTAACCTGTGTAAGTAAATGAGGAATAGCGACATCACCTTTTATTGCTGTTTTACCACCCAACCTCACAGACCAGATCTAAATGGAAAAGACTATATATCGCAAAGGGGCTTTGTACATGGGCCAGTGACTAGCTGAATGACAATTTGTACAAATGTATGTTCCTGATGATGTCCTCTTAAACCTGCCATCATTTGTTTGTCAGCTGGTCTCTTTGTTTATGTGGGCATAAAAATGATGGTATGTTGGCAGCGTCTCCTTGTCCTTACAGAAATGTGCTGCAGATAACAATGTAAGTGTATATTAAGAGGGGGTTACATGAACAATGGTTGGTCAAATCCATCACAATAACTGCACAGGGAAAATGAAACTAAAACCAAGCGTAAATCGGCATTCTTTATTGTCAATCTGTATTCATTACAGGTAGATATGTCTGTGCTACAGAACCCTTAAAGCAAACACAAGTTTCTGCATGGCTCGTAGTCCAAACAGTAGGTAAATGCCCTATATAAGGTTATAGTGTCAGATGGGGGTGCCTAGGGCCCACCAGTAACATTAATTCTGGGGCTCGCTACAGTTACCTGTATATATTACACTCATTTGCAAATTTCTAACACATTGGTAGTATAATTTTTTTGCTTAACAGTATCTTGCCGTCTAAGACTTGCCTCTGGTTGTTTCTGTCCTGGGGTCTGTACCATTCTGCTGTTTGTTTTTTACGTGTCCTCACAGCAGGAGATCTCAGTCAGCAATGAGACTCTATTATATGATTGGTGGTTGACAAGATGGGTCCCAGGAAGGAAAGATACTGGTTGGCCTGACTCTGCACCGACCGTAGATTTCACCTCAGCTACCCAATGTGTTGACTGTGTATCAGTGTGTGGGAATTGTCATATGGCTGTAGAACTTCAACTTAATTTCAGAATGACAGTTCCACTACTTTCATCAAGTGTAGTAGATCCATAAATTCTAACTTTCATTCAGCTTTTTTTCACTGCAATGTCTAATACGGTACATGAACGTCTATATTTCATGGGTTTTCCCATCTGGGACATTTGACATATCCACAAGGTATGCCGTAAAATGCCCCCTATATGCAGATTCTATTTCTGAGAGAGTGGAAGACTATCTCAAGATACAGTCCCAGAAGTGGGACCTGTGTGGTCAGTGTGGCGGCTCAGTGGTTAGCAATGGTTCCTTGCAATGCTGGAGTCCTGGGTTCTTTCTGTATGTATGTATGTATGTATGTTCTTTCTGTATCTGTGGGTTTCCTCCCACACTGCACTGTATTATATGCTCCTCAGTATGCCCGCCCCCCACACACTATTATATGCTCCTCAGTACGCCCCCACTGTATGATTTGCTCCTCAGTACGCCCCCATCCCACTGTATTATATGCTCCCCAGTACATATGTACCCCCCCCGCATTACAAACACACTCACTCTATCACACTTACCCATGAAGAGGTGTCGCGCGTCCTCATGCCTGCGTCGGGGCAGAGGTCACTCTCTGTCATCAGTGTAGGCCGCATGTGGCCTACACTGACAGCTTTCAGTTGTATGTGCATTTGCACATACAACTGAAAGGAGCAATCCGCTCACTAATCCTGGATTCCCCATTAGTGAGCGATCTAGACGACAAATGTCATAGTTTGAGGACCCCTGGTTTAGGGTATATGAATAGGGACCGCAAGTCCTGGTTATCTGGACTTTAAGGGCATTTGATGACACCTTCACTAGTGACAGTTGATGTTCCCTATGTGACCACACAGATCACACTCATTTGCTTATTTTTTGACAATTGTTGTGATAAGGAAAAAAGTACTTTACACAGCACCACAATGCAGGCTGGCCATAGACATTTTATGTATTTAATCCCATTTTACCCACTGAATCCCGTTGATTTCTTTTTTATTTCTTACAATCTCAGGTTTCTGTCAGTGATCTTACAACCATTATCATAAGTACTGTCAGAAGCTGTCATATGGCACCTGAGCCATCTCCTCGCCATCTCCTCGTGCAGCAGACAAGGTCTACTTAGACATAAAACCTTTGTAAACAGGTGCATTCCAGGCATTGTGTGTGAACTCTTTAGCTTTCAGCCAGGGAGAGATGTAATACATTACAGAATCTGCAGATGTCAGTTGAAGTTTTGCGTCACATCTGCTTCTAAAAATATCTGTACATTACACATCTATTGACATAAACCAAACAGAATGTTTCTGCCTGTATGAAAACAGGGCCCAATGCCGATCACGTAAACAATTCCTAATGCTTCTGTTTTATGGTGAAACATTTGCACTAGGCAGATGGAGCAGATGTAAAGGGAGTCTCTTTATTTGTGGCTTGAGTGTTTATTCTGCAGAAACCACTAATGGGGAAAGTTTATTGGAAAGACTAGAGGATTAATTCTACAATTAAAATAATCTGCAACACTGGCGAGCGATGGTGGTCCTATAGCTTCACGCCATCAATCTTACTGTTTAGAAGGACTGAATGGTAAAGGTAAAGCCGCTGGTCACTTAAACCGGCTCCATGCTTCTATGTTTATGACCAAGAGATAGTCTTCGTTCTAGACCAAAAACATTCCATTAGTGCACTATGTGGCGCTCAAAAGAAACAAAACAGGTAAATATTAAGGGGAATAATATCTAGAAGGAAATAAAGCCATCCTCGTGATCCACCTAGTGAAGAGAGCTTGTTTTACTATCCTTGTATTGATCTCCTGTTAGACTTCCTTTATAAATAGCCTAGGAAGATCAATTATTTCTAGTGCAGTTTATTCCAAATTTTACTATTAAAATGTTCTATGGCTAATGATTATTAAAGAATTAATTAAAATTCTCTCAAAAAACTATTGGATGGTGGCAATCTGTTTTGTTACATGGTTTAAAGGAGCTGTCCAGGATAAAATTAGACAGGGGGGAGGTGGAAAAAAAATTCACTTGTCCCCCGGTACTCCTGGGCCTACCAGTGTGGTCCGGTCCTGCTGCTGCAATGTTTACTTTAGGCGGACATCCCCACTGCATTTGACATGTGACGTTACTACCTATGATGTACCTGGTTCCTTTCCTTAGGCTGCTGATTGGCCTAATGGACCCAGGACATCACAGCCAGTAAGGACTTCCACCTCAAGGATACATCAGTGCAGCAGGATCAGACTGTTGGGAAGACACTTGAGCACCAGGGACATGTGACAGGGACATGTATTATTGTGGGAAGGTGACAGGCAGGGTGCTGGAATCACTCTATATCTCCCCCAGATTTTTAACTTATGTATGGTCCAGTGCAGGTCTTGGTGTGAGTCTTGGGCTCATTACTGGGTCAGAAGAGGTTGCAGCATCCTGCACTTCAGGGCAGATCAAGACAGTGAGAGGAGGCGTCTGGATCTGTCCTATTACCCTGAGTCTGATGAGACAATATCATGCATGTTGGTTTGTGTGGCTGTTATTAAGCTACACATATAGTTAGTTTATCATTACTGTTTAGTTAGTTGCTCAGACAAGCAGGATTTTGTTTTGTTTGGCCACATTTAGGCTAGTTAAGGCTGCATTTTATTTTGCTCGTTTTGTGCCTGAAGTCAAGATTTATTTTCCTGGGTTTTTTTTGTTTTGTTTTTTTTTTAATAAATAAACCTGTTTCCTGCAGATTTTGTGTTCCTGTCTTGACTGGTTGGGTCTGCACCACTGCTGCTACGGAGCTAACTTCCCCACAGTGTGTGCGCAATTATTCTGCACAACCTCTTGAAGCTTCTTTTAAGCTGAGACCCCACATTTGCAGAAATCAGCCTTTTTTGTTGCAAATTGTGCTTGAGTCAAAGCTGGGATGGATTGATAAGAAGGTAGAAATATAAGTACTTTCCTATATATTTACCATTCATTCTGTAGTCCCTTTTGGTTCAAAATTAAAAAAAAAAAATCAGCAAAATGTACAACATAAAAAAACCTGTGTTTCTGCTACATGGGACATGAATTGCTCCAATAAAACTGCAGTTTACCTTTCAAATTATGGTTACGAGACTTGGAATAGTTCACCTTGAATTTGTTAATTCTTTTAAATCTTAGCTTACTCTGTTCCTAGAGGTCAAGTGGGCAGTCCTGTGTGCATAATCATACTGGGAAGGTTGTCATCGTTGAGTGGAACTGCCCGATGGAATCCTATACCCAGAACGAGCAAAGCTTGTCAACAAATTGCTAGTTACACTCAAGACTATATATATCAACATGCTCAATTCTTCCTGCTCTATGTATGTAGATCTATGATATCTATGTGAGGCATGTAGGACTGTTTTCTTGAGGACCTGTCTTTAGGATAAGTCAATGTTATTAGATTAGTTGGGTGCTGCAACCCATTCACTGAATTCCCTGAACATTTCTGTAGCTTGTGTAAGGGTTCTGCTTTATATTGTAGCTCAGCCCCACTTGCCTGAATGGGACTGTGCTGCTGATTTACCATGTGAACAATCAACGTGACATCATTGGCAGAGGAAGATTGATCTAAGATCCTGGGTGTCAGATCCCACCAATCACATACTGATGACCTAATGGTCAAAAAAAAACCTAAAAGCTAAGGTCCCCAATAGCGGGCCTCAGCAAAAAAGCGCAGCAGGGAAAACTGCAGCAGCAACACATTGAGGTTTTTCGCACAGTGCTTTTCTAAGAAAGTCCACTTTCTGCTTTCGTTATGCCTATAGGGAAACCGCCACTTCCGTAGGTATAATTGACATGCTGCGATTTCCAAAACCACGACAGTTGTGGAAATCGCTGTGTGTCCGTTGTACGTATTTTTCTGCAATGTGTGGATAGGATGTTTGTTTACACAGCTTTAATACCACGTGGCACTACAACCTTAGGCTAAAGCCAAACGTGGCAAAACTAAGTTAAACAAACTGCATAAAATATTGAGTTTTTGCTACATTTTTTTCTTCTTCACCTATTCAATATATAGGGAAAATGCAACTTTTCCACAACTTTTTTTTTTTTTTCCCCCCACAATCCTTAGATGAGATGCATGGAATGTCATTGACTTTGCTGGTACTGTAAAACGCAGCGTTTTTTTTTTTTTCTCCAGTGTTTCCGCCACAGTCAAAAATGAAGGCTTCCACCTCCCCCAAGCATATTCAATTGCCATGACTGTTTTTAAGTGAAAAAACATACCTTTATTATTTATATCACTTTGAAAAAAACAAGTTTGAAGCTTTCGTAAATGAAGCAGTTGCTGCACTGGAGGCGGGCCTTCAGCTCCCTGGAGGACTGTTCTTGCCATTCCTACCATCTACAGTCTGCACCACCCGTGCAGTGAGAGTTGATCCTTCCACTGCTATGACATCACCCATCCTACTTGAGCAGCAAGAGCAGTGCCCCCAGAGCTGACAGCCCACCCCCGGCGCCAAGGGTCTCATTTGCACAAGACTTCAAAGTTGTTTTTCTCCAAATCTGCCATAGTGACATACATAATAATACATGTGTTCTGTAACTCATGGGTGGCACTTGAATATACTTGGAGACCTCAATGTTTTTCACAGAAAATTCATTGAAATGTGAAAATGGATTTAAAACTACGATTCTTGCACAACTTTGTTGTATGCTTTTAACATGGAAGTTGCAGAGAATTTTACATTTGTACATGACTTGGATGTAGAATCAGAATTCTCTTATGGGTATAGTATGAGAGTATAAGATTTTATAGGGAAATTACTGTCTATATAATTACGTAAAACATAAGAGTGAACAATTCCTTTGTAGATGTAAACTTTGTCTTTCCTGACATATTGTGTAAAGAATCAGAATATTCAGTAAATTTACATCAGATATATATATATATTTTTTTACTGTGTGTTTGTAACCCCAGAACTGCATAGTTTGTTACAGTTATAAAATAGCATCAAAAATTCTCCAGGGCTACAAAAAAAATGTTTCCTGCAAATATCCCCTTGCAATATAGAGTAGTGTTCTCAGTTTGAGTAATTCATATGTGCATAGACTTGCATAAGAGGTATTTCCCGGATAGGAGCCATCTCTTTGTGTTGCTCTTCAGTGATGAATACAAATATTTAGTTAACTGGATAAATATTAAATCATTGTGTCAAGGCTCACTCCATAACATAAATTCATTGTTTATATTTTAAGTCAATATTTATGCTACCAAATTGAAATAAACTGGCGAGGTCCAACCCGTAAATGCAACTTCATAAAAAAAGATAGGTACATAGATTCTTATGGCCGTTTTAAGTTTCTATACTTTGTGGCTGTAACACAGGCATCATGCACACGGGTGGCCATTTTGAACAGATTGCTGTGGCATTAGATAATTCATAGCAAGGGGTGAACTCATCAGATCCTAAATACCAGATAAATTATTCATGCTTCCCCCTCCACCACTCAGACACAGCCAACAGCTGGAGGAATTAATGTCAGGGATTTTCAACTTTAGAGCGGTTTGACATAAAACAATACAAATTACGGCATATTCTAGCACATATGTTGCAAAAAATGACTTGTTATATATATGACTAGCATCTGCCCGCGATTTCGTCTGCGGGTTGGTGTTGGCGCTGAGCCGCTTATATTTAGCCAATTGCTGTTGTGGATGATCCGCCTGCTCCCGTGTCTTGGCTCTGCTACATCACTGCATATGTGCAGCATACTCAGTTGTATGTACATCTCTGCATATGGAGAACGTACTCAGCTGTGCTACAGCGTTGCCTAAGCTCTGCTACATCTGGCCATTTGGATTAGAGGGGTGTTCTTATTTCAGTGTCTGAGCAGCTTCTGTGTTGGAAATGGCTGAACGGATGTTGCAGAAGTTTGCCACAGTTCGATCAGCCTGCTCCCGTGTCTTGGCTCTGCTACATCACTGCATATGCGTAGAATACCCAGCTGTATGTACATGTTTGCATACGGAGAGCCTATAGAGGTGTGCTACAGCACTGCCTAAACTCTGCTACATCAGGCAATTGTGATTACAGGGGTTTGGTTATGTGACTGTCTGAGCAGCTTCTGGGTTACAAAGGGCTGAAAGGATGTTGCTGAATAGTGCTAAAGTTCTCCCCCTCCCCCATCAGAGGCAGAACAACACATTCCCTGTAGTACTCAATAAAACTCTACACCCGATATACTCCTCTTGCCCACACACAACCTGCATGTTCTGTAGTCTGCATGTTCATGATCTTCTATGAGACTCCATTCTCTTCAGCTTTCACACTGTCCAGCTTCATCCTATATAGCCCTGCCCACAAATAGTGTGTAGCTCCGCCCACTGCCTAGCATGATCCTATCTGAGAATGGCTCAAGGACCTGTGATGACGGCATCACATGTCCTTTAGTGTAATGTGAACCTAAATTCCTTCACTGCAGTCGTGTAATGACGTCATTTACCAGAATAAAAAGTAGCTTCTTTTTTAATCGGGGTTCCTATCTATGTATGTGGCAAATTTCATGCAAATCCGTTCAGCCGTTTTTGCGTGATTGAGGAACAAACATCCAAACTCACAAACATCCAAACACACAAACTTTGTAGGATTGCTGTCAAGGGCTTTCAGGTATTGCCAAAGAAACTTAAGATCGAACCAAGCAAAATTTGCATTTTACTCCACACGTAGTAACAATGGTTAAAACCTGCGATCTTTCCACAACAAATCAGCAGCATGGGGTAAATTTAATATTTCAACAGCATTCCCTAATATGAGCTCCAAATCTACATGACATACCATAAATGTCTGAGAGATGTTTGCCTAACCTCTGGTACCCACAAGAACCTCCAGAAGGGGTCCTATAACGGGTGGCCATTATGAATGGAGACTGCAAACGTGGCTCTCACCATTCACCTCTATAGGTGGAAGGCTTCAAGGTAGAAGAGAATGGGGAAAGCCACATATGCACAGGCTTATTATACATACCACCCCCCTCCCCCTTCCCTGCCATCCACAAAATGGATATACCTTTTTAGGCTACGGCCACATGTTCCAGAAAAGCTGTGTTTTTTGTTTCAGCTTTTGCTGTGTATTTGAGCTAAAGCCAGTAGTGGATTTAGCAGAAGGGAGAAGTATAATCTCTCTATCTTATAAAAATGAATTCTTGTCTGTCTGTCTGTCTGTACTCTAATGCGAACCAAACGACTGGACCGATCTTCACCAAATTTGGTACAGACATACTTCTGATATCAGGGAAGGTTTAAGACGAGACTCCAACTCGCTCGGAAGTACCGTTGCTGAGATACAGCATTCCAAACACAGTGCCCCCCCCCCTTAGCCAATACAAACCTGCAACTTTTTCACTCATATTCCAACTGCAATACACACGGTCACTCCACATGCACAATACAACACTGATATCCAAACTGAGATACACGCATCAGAGGATTAGATACACAGATCAGCACACAGTATCACATGCCAGAGGATTAGATACACGGGTCTGCACACAGTCTCACAAACCAGAGGATTAAATACGCATTTCTGCACACAGTTCCACACACTGTAGGATTTGATATGTGCATCTGCACACGGTTTCACATGCTGAAGGATTAGATACAGGCGTCTACACACAGTTCCACACTCCAGAGGATTAGGTACGTGCGTCTGCACATATTTGTACACGCCATAGGATTAGATACACGCGTCTGCACACAGTTCCACATTCCAGAGGATTAGATATGCGCATCTGCACACAGTTCCACATTCCAGAGGATTAGATACGCACATCTGCACACAGTTGTACATGCCATAGGATTAGATACACGCGTCTGCACACAGTACCACATACAGTAGGATTAGATACGCGCGTCTACACATAGTTCCACACGCCAAAGGATTAGATATGCACGTCTGCACACAGTACCACACGGGAAGGATTAGATACGCGTGTCTACACACAGTACCACATGCCATGGGATTAGATACGCCATCTGCAAACAGTACCACATGCCAGGGGATTGGATACACGCGTCTACACACAGTTCCACACGCTGTAGGATTAGATACGCGCCTCTTCACACAATACCACACAGGGGAGGATTAGATACATGTGTCTTCACACAGTTGTACATGCCATAGGATTAGATACACGTGTCTGCATACAGTACCACATGCCATAGGATTAGATATGCGCATCTACACACAGTACCACATGCCGTAGAATTAGATACACGCGTCTACACACAGTTCCACACTACAGAAGATTAGATACGTGCGTCTGCACACAGTTGTACACGCCATAGGATTAGATACACGCGTCTGCACACAGTACCACATGCAGTAGGATTAGATACGTGCGTCTACACAAAGTTCCTCATGGCGAAGGATTAGATACACGCCTCTTCACACAATACCACACAGGGTAGGATTAGATACGTGTGTGCACACAGTACCATACTTTGGAGGATTAGATACATGCCTCTGCACACAGTACCACAAGCCAGAGAATTAGATACGCATCTCAGCACACAGTATCACACGGGGGAGGATTAGATATGCGCGTCTGCACACAGTACCACACGGGGGAGGATTAGATACGCGCGTCTACACACAGTACCACATGCCGGGGGATTGGATACGCGCGTCTACACACAGTTCCACACGCCGTAGGATTAGATACTCACCTCTTCACACAATACCATACAGGGGAGGATTAGATACACGTGTCTTCACACAGTTGTACACACCATAGGATTAAATACACGGGTCTGCACACAGTCCCACACACCAGAGGATTAAATACGCACTTCTGCACACATTACCACATGCTATAGGATTAGATACGCGCACCTGCACACGGTTCCACATGCCGAAGGATTAGATACAGGCGTCTACACACAGTTCCACACTCCAGAGGATTAGATACACAGATCAACACACAGTATCACACGCCAGAGGATTAGATACACGGGTCTCCACACAGTCCCACACACCAGAGGATTAAATACGCATTTCTGCACACAGTTCCACACACTGAAGGATTTGATACACGCGTCTGCACACGGTTCCACATGCCGAAGGATTAGATACAGGCGTCTACACACAGTTCCACACTCCAGAGGATTAGACACGTGCGTCTGCACACATTTGTACATGCCATAGGATTAGATACACGCATCTGCACACAGTACCACATGCCATAGGATTAGATACGTGCGTCTACACACAGTACCACATGCCTTAGGATTAGATACATGCGTCTGCACACAGTACCACATGCTGTAGGATTAGATACGCGCATCTACACACAGTACCACATGCCATAGGATTAGATACTCGTGTCTGCACACAGTACCACATGCCGTAGGATTAGATACGTGCGTCTACACACAGTTCAACACGCCATAGGATTAGATACGCGCCTCTTCACACAATACCACACAGGGGAGGATTAAATACGTGCGTCTGCACACAGTACCACATGCCAGAGGATTAGATAAGCACGTCTGCACACAGTACCACATGCCGTAGGATTAGATACCCACGTCTACACACAGTTCCACATGCCGTAGGATTAGATACGCGCCTCTTCACACAATACCACACAGGGGAGGATTAGATACGTGCATCTGCATACAGTACCACACGCCAGAGTATTAGATACGCGCATCTGCACACAGTACCGCACACCAGAGTCATTAGATATGCGCGTCTGCACACAGTTTCACTTACTGGAGGATTAGATACGCGCCTCTTCACACAATACCACTCGGGGAGGATTAGATATGTGCATCTGCACAAGAGTACCACACCAACAAGGATTGGATACTTGCATCTAAACACAGTACTACACGGGGAAGGATTAGATACAGCTTTACTCCAGGTATCCATAACAACTGATCACAGGTTTTTCACTGACATCCAAAATGAGATACACATAATCACATGACGCTTATGGACATACACACAAACAACATACAAAATACACCAGTGCAAAACTGGACAATTCTTATGGGGCCACTACACAAACATAAAATGTAATATACCCGTGCGAAGCCGGGTCCTCCCTCTAGTAGCTTATAAGTATGACAGGTTAGCTTTACCTCAATAAAACTGAATTTTCTGCTTGTGAGTTGTTGCTAAAATATCATTTTTGTCACTATGCAGATGAGCTCTTTGAGGCAATGAGAGTTTTGCTGCTTGGTCTTGGAGCAAGGGTAATATCTTCTTTGCATATTGACAAGAGCAGTGTGAATTGGTGCAGAAATGTCACTGTTAGCTTAGGGCTACCTTATTCCATATGTGTAGCTGGGTTAAGATATTGTTTACTGGTGACAGACTCTGTTTAGTGTTAATGGGGATGAGCTGTAATATCAGTTTAGTCTCAGAAGTAAGATTAGTGCCGTTTATGAGAGGGGAAACTTGATCATTTTTCCATTCTTAATAGATAAACATTTAGCAAAGCACAGGCTTCATACTTAACTTGTCTCCTTCATTGGCACACCAAACAACATTTTGCTAGCGCAGACAATCTTCAAGAAAAATCAAAAGTACCTGGTTAATAGAAAATGCAAGAACGATAGAATCTGCTAAATAAAATGAAGGGGCTAGTTGTAGCCTTCATTGTTGTAACTCTTACCATAGATCCCAACCATCCCAGATCTGGCAGGACAGTCCCGGTTTTTCACTGCTAGTTGCTCCTAGTTGACACTCCTGCATTGGGACATTGTCATGGTGATAACATTTCACATGACTGAGACTAAGGCAGTCCGCCTGTGACAAAAAACTCTGCAGAAAAAAATGTGGCATTATACGGTCCCTGCAAAGTGGATAGAAGAAACCTATGTGTATTTTCTATGACAATCACTGCGGGAAAAAACGCAATGCGATTCCACCGCAGTTCTTTCAATAGCTCTTTTTTGTTTCGGCCCACTACGTGGGGAAGAAGCCTAAGGCAGGAATTTGTTGCCCAACTTGGTGAGATTTTATTTTAACAAAGACCCATAATCTCACAGGTTCTTTTTAACATGGATTGGTAGAGGAATAAAGAACAGGTAAAGCAAGAATGGTTGAGGGTTGACAAGGTGCACATATTACAAATGTTATTAATTTTGCATTATAAGCAATAAGAAAGCATTCTATAAAAGCCCTTTAGATTTAGGGCCCTATGTTGTGAAAACGGAAAAATAACAGTACCTGCAAAGTGAATGGGATTCTGGCTAAACTCGTCTGCACATTGCAGAAAAATTTCTTCGGTGGAAAAGCTATGTTTTAAAAAAACAAAACAAAAAAAAAAAAACACTTGTTGCGATTTTTTTTCAATAACACATGTCAATTATACCTACAGATACGCTGACGTTTTCTGTATAGGTATAATAGGGTCAGAAAGTCTGCAGTGCAAAACTCTGTGGATTTTCTATGAAAAATGCAACGGAAAAAAACATTAGGTGTTTCTGCCGCGGTTTTTCCGAAGTGTTTATTTTGCAGCGATTCACAGTGGAGCCTGAACCTTAAGAGTCTTTTTGTGTTATCTTTTCTCTTTTACACCTGTAGCGTCGTGCTAGTGTAGCCTAATCTGCTATATTAGTAAATGGGAATTATGGGTTGAAGTTTTGTAGAGTAAATTGGAATTTTTGTGTATTGTGTTATAAGAGAATAAAAAAACAAAAAAGAACTTTCATTATGACTAAACACTGGTTCGTGTTCCAGTATAATTGTGTTTGCTAGCAGTTCCCGCAGCTTAAAGTGTTTTCATCATATTGGATTTCAACCCTTATTTAGTGAATATCCTGTTGTATATTATTTATTTCATTAACTCTACTCTTATTTGGAAGTTTCCATTCTAGAAGTTAGTTACTTAGAACCCACAATAACATGCTCGAATATGAACTATGCCCTTTTTTGGGGAAAAATAAATCTTGATATAGCAAGACAAAAGAAAAAACCCGCACATTAGAGGATCTTCAATGATCATTAGAGGCAGACATAGCCAGAAAAAAATACTAAACACAACATTCACACATACCTATTGTATATAATTTGTTCTTTTCTGTTTTAATATATTTGTATGATATTATTTTAGTACAAGTCAATAGAATTAAAAATCTGTGGGCTGAGTAACCACCTGAGAGTTCAGAGTATTAAAATGACCCCCCCCCCCCAATCCTTTACTTAGAAATGTACCATGTATCTTTATGCAGCTTTTCTCTGGGACACCACACAATAGTGTGTTGACTAGGCCACAGTGACTGGGATGTGAAGACGCTCACATTAAATATGTCCTTAGGAATGTAATGTCTTAAAGCAGTTTCTGGACGATGCAACCATGTAACATGAGATTAATATGCAAAAATCATCACTACGAGGAATTATGAGAGTAAAAATATTAGACTTTTTTGTTCTGTTTTCAATTTAAGGTTTTTGTAATACTGGGCACACTCCTTTAAAGGGGCTCTATCATTGTAAAAAGTTATTTTTAACTAATCACATCCTTGCATAGCCTTTAGAAAGGCTATTCCACACCTACCTTTTGTATGTAAATTACCTCAGTAGTGTTTGAATGAGACCGTTTTTATTCATATGCTAATTAGCTTCTTGGTGCACAGGAAGTTGTCATCCAGCTCTCCTCTCTATGCTGTGTGTGAGAGCAGGGAGGAGGAGTCAGCAGCAGCCTGTGCTGTATATACAGAAGACAGATGCACAAAGAGACTTCTGGGTACACAGAGAAGCTAATTAGCATATGAATAAAAATGGACTCATTAAAAAACTACTGAGGCAATTTACATACAAAAGGTAGGTGTGGAATAGCATTTCTAAAGGCTATGCAAGGATGTGATCAGTTAAAAAGGACTTTTCCCAATGATAGAGCCCCTTTAAAAAATGATTATTTAGTAGTATTAAAGTGGGAAATACACAGTGGACCTATGAGCTTTACAGCTACCATATGCCACACACGTGCCCTGCCCTGAAATGAGCCAGTGTAGGTGAATGGATTTGCATCTCTATTTCATTCTCCCTATTACTGTGAATGAAATAAAGGGGTTTTCTAAAGTAAAAATGGAGATAAGGATAGATTACACAATATTATATTGGAGTAGGTCTCCCTACATCTGATCAACTGTTTCAGCAGCTGATGAACAGGGAATGGGGCAAGAAGCAAACAACTCTGTTCTCTGTGTAGTAGCAGTTTATCTGCACCTGATCTGCAGTAACCTGGCCTGGCCAGCACACAAGGATACAGCTGTCTGCTTCCTGCTCCATTCTCTGTATATCTGTTGCTGAGGACATCTGATCAATGGGAGTACTGGGTGTCAGACCCCCTCCAATCTGATATTGATGACCCCTTTAAATTCTATTTATGCTTCTACATACCCATACTTTAGTCAACAGTCAATTAGGATGACATATTCTGCAAAAAAGTGAACACATCAGTAGGATGATATAACCTATGATTACTGATCATGCTTGTCTTTAGAGTGAAAGTCACTAGTAACCTGACATTGAATAATGGTTCATGCACAAAGGGTGTTCCTGGAGGCCATGGACTACCATTACATTTTTGTTTCCTCAAACAATTCCATATAAAGCAACGCAATTTCAAACACTCCAGCAGTGTAGCACTGAGCATCAATGCTAATGGACCAAAACCCCACGTAGTGTAGAGTAGCGCTTAAAAAGAAATAGGTAGAGATAGGGTATAGCTGTCAAAAATTAAAGTACCATTGAAGGTTTGAAGAAAGCTAGCTGTTAAACGCTATGTTGGTACTATAATGTCGGTAGGTAGTAGTCATTCAGAACAACACATATTTGAGACTAAAGCCGCCCATACATTTCAATATTAGAATTAAAGGGGTATTCCCACGTCGCATACTCACCAGTCTTCGATGCTGTAAATTCTTCTTTCTTCTGGCTTTGTTGCGTCATTGGTGGGCGGGGTTACATATGCAAAGCCAGCGGCAAGAAGACGTCGCTTCTATGCCGCTGGCCCTGCGTGTGTGCTCCTGATGCAGCTAGGCATCGGACGTACAGCCTTCACAATTCAATAAAGACCCAGAATCCGCTGTAATAGAGAGGCAGATGCCGGGGAGTGTTAGACGCCGGCACAGGTGCCTGCAACATTGCTACGCTCCTGCCCTGCATGAAGCCAGCAGCGGCAGGAGCGATGCTGCTATTCCGCTCCTCCGCTCCCCCTCCCCTCCAGAATAGCAGCATTGCTCCTGTTGCTGCTGGCTTCATGCAGGGCAGGAGCGTAGCGATGTTGCAGGCACCTGTGCCGGTGTCTAACACTCCCTGGCACCCGCCTCTCTATTACTGTATTGGTGGCCCCTCCCCCCCAAGTGTAAACTACCCCCCTCCAGGCTCGCTCCCATGCACTTAGCCCCTCCTCCCTCCTCCCTGAGAGCAGCAGATACATTACTTGACTTATGACCAGATACAGTCCTATGAAAAAGTTTGGGCACCCCTATTAATCTTAATCATTTTTAGTTCTAAATATTTTGGTATTTGCAACAGCCATTTCAGTTTGATATATCTAATAACTGATGGACACAGTAATATTTCAGGATTGAAATGAGGTTTATTGTACTAACAGAAAATGCGCAATATGCATTAAACCAAAATTTGACCGGTGCAAAAGTATGGGCACCTCAACAGAAAAGTGACATTAATATTTAGTACATCCTCCTTTTGCAAAGATAACAGCCTCTAGTCGCTTCCTGTAGCTTTTAATCAGTTCCTGGATCCTGGATAAAGGTATTTTGGACAAACAATTCAAGTTCAGTTAAGTTAGATGGTCGCCGAGCATGGACAGCCCGCTTCAAATCATCCCACAGATGTTCAATGATATTCAGGTCTGGGGACTGGGATGGCCATTCCAGAACATTGTAATTGTTCCTCTGCATGAATGCCTGAGGATTTGGAGCGGTGTTTTGGATCATTGTCTTGCTGAAATATCCATCCCCGGCGTAACTTCAACTTCGTCACTGATTCTTGAACATTATTCTCAAGAATCTGCTGATACTGAGTGGAATCCATGCGACTCTCAACTTTAACAAGATTCCCGATGCCGGCATTGGCCACACAGCCCCAAAGCATGATGGAACCTCCACCAAATTTTACAGTGGGTAGCATGTGTTTTTCTTGGAATGCTGTTTCTTTTTGGACGCCATGCATAACGCCTTTTTTTATAACCAAACAACTCAATTTTTGTTTCCAAAATGAAGCTGCCTTGTCCAAATGTGCTTTTTCATACCTCAGGCAACTCTATTTGTGGCGTACGTGCAGAAACGGCTTCTTTCTCATCACTCTCCCATACAGCTTCTATTTGTGCAAAGTGCGCTGTATAGTTGACCGATGCACAGTGACACCATCTGCAGCAAGATGATGCTGCAGCTCTTTGGAGGTGGTCTGTGGATTGTCCTTGACTGTTCTCACCATTCTTCTTCTCTGCCTTTCTGATATTTTTCTTGGCCTGCCACTTCTGGGCTTAACAAGAACTGTCCCTGTGGTCTTCCATTTCCTTACTATGTTCCTCACAGTGGAAACTGACAGGTTAAATCTCTGAGACAACGTTTTGTATCCTTCCCCTGAACAACTATGTTGAACAATCTTTGTTTTCAGATCATTTGAGAGCGGGCTGTCCATGTTCGGCGACCATCAAACTTAACTGAACTTGAATTGTTTTGTAGAAAGAAATGGTCCAAAATACCTTCATCCAGGATCCAGGAACTGATTAAAAGCTACAGGAAGCGACTAGAGGCTGTTATCTTTGCAAAAGGAGGATGTACTAAATATTAATGTCACTTTTCTGTTGAGGTGCCCATATTTTTGCACCGGTCAAATTTTGGTTTAATGCATATTGCACATTTTCTGTTAGTACAATAAACCTCATTTCAATCCTGAAATATTACTGTGTCCATCAGTTATTAGATATATCAAACTGAAATGGCTGTTGCAAACACCAAAATATTTAGAACTAAAAATGATTAAGATTAATAGGGGTGCCCAAACTTTTTCATAGGACTGTAAGTCAAGGGATGCGTCAACAGAGAAATGAATAAAGTAATAAAGTGGTCAAACAAAGCAGTTTTGCTGAAGCAATGTATTTAGGAAAAGTCTTACATCCACATTATCAAGCAGTATAGATAGGATCCTTATGATGGGACAACCCCTTTAAGTACTGCCATTTGATGCTATGACAATTTTCAGTGAAATTTCTTATTATTAAATCACTCTGGTATAGTTACTGAAAATATCAACATCTGAGATATTGTGGATAGAGTAGCTGTGTACTCTGTACAGTTCATGGTCCCGGTTTACTTACTCTACCTTCTAAAACCCTCCACTTTATTCATAGTACCAATTTCCAATCCTGCCTGGTGTATACCTGGTACAGTACCTTTCCATTCTCAAAGGCTAAGGCAACAGGCAGCACGGAGGTTATTGAGACCTGAATTTATCTGATGTTTCTGTCACATCCTGTGGATACACCATCAAGTTCTAAGATAAGAATACCACCAAAGTATTAAAACCTGGTGCAGTCTGGCAATACCTTTTTCCACTTTCCCTGTTTAGGACCCGTGCACTGCTCAGTTGAGTAAAGTCTCCTGTACAGAGGGCTTTTGTCTCTGCCTGTTTCTCTATAAAAACCACAGACCCCAGTACGCTCTATAGGGTTTGCGAATAACTGCTGTTTTAGCGGCTCTCCATCTTTCTAGTCCCTCTGCCAACCTGAATGATGCATACTTGTGTGCAGATATGAACGTAGCTATAGCTGTCAGAGGAACAAGCTTTCGACCCACAGCTATCTGACGTGTGTGACCAACATTACTTTTATCTTTACCAAATTACTATAGTGTTAAAACTACATTTCTCAGAATAAAAAAATAACTAAAATAAGTTTGGAGCAGACTCTGAGCTGTAGCAATAGTGTTTTGAACCCTTTGCGGGCCCCAAAATATCACTATTCTAAATGTTACAAGATACGTAGGGGCACCTTTATAGATTTTAGATTTTGCATTGGGGCCCAGCAGCTTCAAGTTACAACTCTGGCTGTAACCAAAGATCGGTGCTAGATACGGTGTGTAATGTAGTTTGAAGTAACACCTCTTTATATATAAATGAATTCTATAGGTATGCTATGAGATTGTGTTCAAAGACGGACTTGTTTGTGAATTCAATGCAAATTAAGCAATTGTGGGCACACCATGGTCTGTTTATTGTATACTGTACTCTGATATACCATAGTTTGTCTTTGTTACATGATGAAAGCGTCTTCCAATGATATAACACTTTTCCGCTTTTGTACATGAAAGAAACAAGTAATCCATTACACAGCCATAACATACAAACAGCACGTATGAGGCTGACATCATGTGGTGTGAGCGGAGTGCAAAGGCTTTCTACATCACAAAGATTGTTTTGTTAAAAATATTTTAATATATACACATAAACATACAAACAATCTATACAACAAAGTCCATTCATATGGCTTTAGAGCAGTGTAGATTTTATTGTGCCATAAAATGTGTATATTATTTGCACAAGCAGAGCAAAATAATACAACAAACATTATTGGGGAGGGGGGGGGGGGTTTGTTTTTTATTCGACAAACAGCCCTCATTTTGCTTCCGGTATTGTAGCTTATCCTCATTCAGCTGAATAACAGTAGGCATTCTTTTAAATCTCATAAAATCCTGTTATAAATGTATGGCAAGTTACTAGGACAAGGCATGACATTTTGGTCAGGGGTCCCTAAAATAAAGGGACATAGTGGTTTCCTGCACTTAAAGGGATTCTACCATTAAAACCCTTTTTTTTTGTAGATAAGACGTCGGAATAGCCTTTAGAAAGGCTATTCGTCTCTTACCTTTAGATGTGATCTTCGCCGCACCGTTCCTTAGAAATACCGTTTTTTACCGGTATGCAAATTAGTTCTCTCGCAGCGATGGGGGCGGGAACCAGCACTGGAAATGCAATGGGGGCGTCCCCACTGCTGCTCGAGAACAGGCTCCAGCGATGCCTCTATCTTCTGCTGGATCCTCCCCTTCTTTCTTTGTCTTTCTTCGGCGTCACCTCCGACGCCTGCACAGTTGGCTCTGCCAGTGAGACACTAGTAGAGCCAACTGTGCATGCGCGCAATTGCGGCGTCGGAACTATGGCCGCGAGTATGTGCAGTCGGCTCTACTAGTGTCTCACTGGCAGAGCCAACTGCGCAGGCGTCGGAGGTGACGCCGAAGAAAGACGAAGAAAGAACTGGACATGTACCTAAACAAACAGATATTTGAATAAGGCCTTAGACTAGATTGAATTTGTGTTGGTCTAGGCTAGGGGCAGATTCTGCCTCTAAATCAGTAGCCCATTCCTCCATACTAGGATTATACAATGATTTACCCCATATTAGATACGATCAGATAAAATAATTTCCAACATATAGTAAATGTGACCTGAAATCAATAGTGTATGGACAACTTTAACCTTCATGCACATAGCAAGGAAATCCTATGACTTGTTTACGTACCCTATTACAAAGCTATTCTGTTACGGAAGCAATGGCCAGCTGTTCTGATAGGCACGCTTAGCGAAATGCATGGACTGTTTATGGCAGCCTGTTTACATCAGAATACTGCTAACACCTGCAGGGGAGTAACATACTGTATAGGGGGAGATTTGTTAATATCTAATTAGACATAGTAAATGTCTCTCCAAACCCTAATTTCCATCTAGGGACTAGATTCCCACAAGTGGCTATAAGTATAGCTCAGTGAAAGTTTACAACTGTATTTTTGGGTAGGAGTAAGTGCAAGAAACGTGACGTATAGCGCGTGCCAATAGATTGCATGTTCACTTCTCCAGCACTTCTGAATATAATAGTAATCTCATTATACACCTATATTGCTGGAAGGAAAACTGAAGTGTTGTGGATTGTGGTGAAGGAAATAAGAGGGCCTTTGGCTTGGGTTCTGGATGTGGTGGAATGTATACGCACATAATTGCCTTCATTGTGTGTCAGCGGTTTAATATGATTTCTAGTGAAGAACATTTCCTTTTATAGTGATGTAAATTCAGCAGCTCCAAATCCTTCACACTTCTCTATGTAAATTGCCTAAGATGAATGCTTCTTACTGTTGCTGGTATTTGCTTATATGGAATACATTGTTTTCTGAGGCTTGCATCACTATGTATTTAGGCACTGTTTTCCACCTATACAACAGACATCTTCCCAATGAGTACACCTAGTGTGCTCAAAGACTAATATTGGATGAATCTATGCCAAGTAGTGCTCTTCCCGTTTGACCAGTTTACATCTTTACGCTTGTTCCCTCAGTGGTAACCGTTCACTGCGACTGTCAATAAAACTGTATGCAAAATATATATTTCATAGGTTTTAAGAAATAGTCCACAATTTTTTTCTTAAAGAAGCTATGACAAACCAGTCCCATCAAGTGAATGTAATGCACGATATGTGAACTTAGTTCAATAATCATGAGTTCTCTCTGAGTTTTCATGACTACAGTGTTGGCCAAAAGTATTGGCACCCCTGCTATTCTGTCAGATAATACTCATTTCTTCCAGAAAATGATTGCAAGCACAAACTCTTTGGTATTAATATCTTCATTTATTTTGCTTGCAATGAAAAACACAAAAGAGAATGAAAAAAAAAAAAAAAGTCAAATCATTGATCATTTTACACAAAACTCCAAAAATGGGCCAGACAAAAGTATTGGCACCCTCAACCTAATACTTGGTAGCACAACCTTTAGACAAAATAACTGCGAACAACCACTTCCGGTAACCATCAATGAGTTTCTTACAATGCTCTGCTGGAATTTTAGACCATTCTTCTTTGGCAAACTGCTCCAGGTCCCTGAGATTTGAAGGGTGCCTTCTCCAAACTGCCATTTTGAGATCTCTCCACAGGTGTTCTATGGGATTCAGGTCTGGATTCATTGCTGGCCACTTTAGAAGTCTCCATTGCTTTCTCTCAAACCATTTTCTAGTGCTTTTTGAAGTGTGTTTTGTGTCATTGTCCTGCTGGAAGACCCATGACCTCTGAGGGAGACCCAGCTTTCTCACACTGGGCCCTACATTATGCTGCAAAATTTGTTGGTAGCCTTCAGACTTCATAATGCCATGCACACGGTCATGCAGTCCAGTGCCAGAGGAATCAAAGCAACCCCAAAACATCAGGGAACCTCCGCCATGTTTGACTGTAGGGACCGTGTTCTTTTCTTTGAAGGCCTCTTTTTTTTTCCCCTGTAAACTCTATGTTGATGCCTTTTCCCAAAAAGCTCTACTTTTGTCCTATCTGACCAGAGAACATTCTTCCAAAATGTTTTTGGCTTTCTCAGGTAAGTTTTGGAAAACTCCAGCCTGGCTTTTTTATGTCTCTGGGTAAGAAGTGGGGTTTTCCTGGGTATCCTACCATACAGTCCCTTTTCATTCAGATGCTGACGGATAGTACGGGCTGACACTGTTGTACCCTCGGACTGCAGGGCAGCTTGAACTTGTTTGGATGTTAGTCGCGGTTCTTTATCCACCATCCGCACAATCTTGCGTTGAAATCTCTCGTCAATTTTTCTTTTCCGTCCACATCTAGGGAAGTTAGCCACAATGCCATGGGCTTTAAACTTCTTGATGACACTGCGCACGGTAGACACAGGAACATTCAGGTCTTTGGAGATGGACTTGTAGCCTTGAGATTGCTCATGCTTCCTCACAATTTTGCTTCTCAAGTCCTCAGACAGTTCTTTGGTCTTCTTTCTTTTCTCCATGCTCAATGTGGTACACACAAGGACACAGGACAGAGGTTGAGTCAACTTTAATACATTTCAACTGGCTACAAGTGTGATTTAGTTATTGCCACCACCTGTTAGGTGCCTCAGGTAAGTAACAGGTGCTGTTAATTACACAAATTAGAGAAGCATCACATGATTTTTCAAACAGTGCCAATACTTTTGTTCACCCCCTTTTTATGTTTGGTGTGGAATTACATCCAATTTTGCTTTTTGACAATTCTTTTTGTGGTTTTCCATTAAAGACAAATTAAATGAAGATAATAATACCAAAGAATTTGTGATTGCAATCATTTTCTGGAAGAAAATGAGTACTATCTGACAGAATTGCAGGGGTGCCAATACTTTTGGCCAACACTGTACATATCTGAACATGGCTATTAGTGGCTAAACTACCAAAATATATCCCCAATGGGCTGTTCCATCAGTCACAAAATATACTGCACTACTATCAACTGGTTTTGTTAATACAAAGTCAGGACCGGATATACCAGAAGGGAAACATCTAAGAGCTTCCTTTATATTTTCTGTTACTTTTCTAGCCACTCCTGACTTTTTTCTGCAATGTGGAGCTTTAGCCTAAGGTAGGAATTACCAGTTTGGATCATATATTTTATTATTTGTAAAATTAAACAAACCTGAGCAAATAAGTATAAGCTATATATATACTTAAAGGTATTACAGATGACGTTGTGGACATTTGTTTGCACATAGTGGACGTACAGGCAGTAATCCTAGAGGATTTACCTTTTTAGAGGCCTTTTGAAAAAAAAAAAGGGGGGTAACCTAATTTAACTTATGGTTAAAGGGGCTGTATCACTGGGAAAAGTAATTTTTAACTAATCAGATCCTTGCATAGCCTTTAGAAATGCTATTCCACACCTACCTTTAATATGTAGATTGCCTCAGTGGTTTTTGAATAAGTCCGTTTTTATTTATATGCTAATGAACTTCCAGCCAGCACAGGAAGTTCCCAGCAGCACTCGTCCCTGCTATTATATCCTATAAGTGTATGCAGGCAGGAAGTTGAGTCATCAGCAGCAGCAGCCTGTGCTGTATACACGTATAGGATAACAATAGCAAAGAGGTGCACGATTAATAAAAACTGACTTATTCAGAAACAGCAAAAACAAGGATAATTTGTGGGAATTTGTGCACACTAAAAAGTAAATATAACAAATATATTCAGACGTTCCTATTGCGTCTGTGTGGTCAGAAACCACTGAGTCAATTTACATACTAAAGGTAGGTGTGGAATAGCCTTTCTAAAGGCCATGCAAGGATGTGATTAGTTATAAATGACTTTTCCCAATGATAGAGCCCCTTTAACAACTGTACTTGCACCTTTGCAGCTGTTATATATCACACACCATGTGTTTTATGCAGGATATCAGGCAAAAGGCCCCAAATGTAGGAAGGTCTAAGGGTATGTTCACACAGCGGAATTTGCATTCCACGTGTGAACACTTCTGCTCGGCTAGCTGCGACGGAATGCCGGTGCACTGCAGCATTCCGCTTCGGATTAGGTTAGAAAAATGGGCCTAATTGGGAGGGAGCCTCGTGCCGCAGACTCCACAACTTAGTCAGCCGCGGAATCCATGGCAAGATAGGGCAGCTCGCTTCTTTTTTCCACTATTAGCTAGCGGAAAAAAGAAACGCGTGGCTCCCATTGGAGTCAATGGGAGCCGTTTTTGGAGGTGGATTTTGAGGCAAATTCCGCATCAAAATATGCTCCAAAAAACTCAGTGTGAACATGCCTTTATACTTTTCCTTTCTGCTAAATCCACTACTGGCTTAAAAAAATGCAGCAAAATCTGCAACAAAGACTGTAATATGGCAAAGTCTTCACTCTGTAGGTAGACTATATATTGCTCACGGATGCTAATCTTACAAGCCTGTATGTCTACAGTTCTTGTGTTATTAGATTATTATGTTCTTAGTCCTTTTACTGCTTTTTTTTTTGTTGTCATTTTTGTGCGGGAACACCCTATGTTAGGAGATAGTACTGAATATATTTATTACCACATACATTTAGTATTGCATCCATACATTTAACTATAAATATTTCCAAAACCACCAAGAGGAGCTGCTTGTCTGCACAGTTCCTATGTTGATTTATAATGTTCTCATATACCTGACCTGAGATGCCCTATATTGCCTCACCTTACTTTATGAGAATAAGAGCTTGTGCTGTTCTGAATCATTATGTTCCACATCAGCCTTTCTTCTCATTTCTATACATTTGGAGCCAGATTTCCACAAAGAGCTGTCAATAAATGAAATATTACCTTGTAAATGTTTTACAACTCATGATTGTAATGTAGCACATAGAAAAACAATAAACTTGCCCCAGTGAAGGGTTAATCTATGTGTTCATCCACCGTCACATCTGGGACAGAAAACACAGCATGTCAATTATAGCTATGGAAACAATGGCGGTTTCCATATAGGTATCATAGAACGTCTGCAGAGGAAAAGCACTGCATGCATTTCTGCCACAGTTTTTCCCACAGTGATTTTTGGCTGCGGCTCACTACATGGGGCCTTTGTCCAAGGGTCCATTCACACGGAGTAAACGCACCCTCATTTTGACAAAAACACGTGTAAAAATAAGACTCCCATTGACTTCAATGACATTTTTTTACACATGTAAAAAAAAAACGCGTCAAAACGCATCGTGTGTGAATGGACCCTTAAAGAGGTTATCCAGGCATTTTTTTAAAAAAATTTTTTTTAATGCCTTGGCAATCGGGGGAGGTGAGAAACATAAATCCTACTCGCCTGCCCCCGATGCTTTGGGGTCCTCCCAGTACGCTCCTGTCCTTCTGCTCCAGCGTCTTCTCAAAGTGAAACTGTTCTCTAGCTGTGACATTACAGATCCCTTCCACTGAATCCACTGATTGCCAATCAGCAGCCTCAGCGACGGGTTTGTGATGTCACTACCTGTGACATCATGTGTTTCTTCCTGAGGCCTTTGATTGTCCTCAGTGGTCACATGTGACTGGGACTTCCGCCAGCCATATGTCATCACAAGATCAAGAAGACCGAAATGCGCAGGGTTCTGGAGCACCGTGGAAAGGTGAGTATCCATTTTTTTCTTATTTTTTTCACTGCACCCTGACTGTAACTGTTGCCGGCCGCTTCACCTTTTCTTTATGTCCTAATAGTTTGAATCTTGGTGGTGGTGTTATTGTTGTTGCTATTATTACTATTATTATTAATAACAATAATAATAATAATCTATATTTTAAGCCTCCTGGTGTCTAGCAACTCTGAAAATGTTTGCTTTGAGTTGAAGCAGTGATGTACAGTCAATGCAGTAGTTGGTGAAAAGTTCTGCCAAGCAGGTGTACAGTTACCAAGCACATCACGCACACTTGTACTGATACTCCATACACAACATGATGGTCACTTATCCATTTGACGTGAGTGGAATGCTTGGGGCGCCAGCTGTTTGGGGGCTAATGGCTTATCACCATCTGTGTTTCTTTCGTGCACTGACACCCAATATGATGCAACCTGTTGTTTAAAGCATAGTGTGGCAGGTCAATTCATAGTAATTGCCGACTGGTTACATCACGTTGGATCTAACCTTCATAAGCTTGCATGTGTTTACAGATGTAATAGACTTGAATGTAGCCTTTAACATATCTCATGGTGATATCATGTGTCATCTGTAGTTCTCTATGGGCTGCAAGGATTTCTAATATACTGTATTAGTAGTCAGTGATTTGTTACTATAAAGGAAACTTTATAGGATGCAGAGTCTTTTTTTAACATACAGTAGTGCTTCTCTGTGTGTTTTTTGCAACATATTCTGGCTAAACACAGTTACGTAGCGTAAATGTAGCAGTTTGCCCGCTGCGGAAAGAAACGCAAATTCCAGCAAATCCCATCCACTCACTGTAAGAAAAGACGCGCTGTGGTAATGCCGAGATTTCCAAAACCATTGCGGTTTTAGAAATTGCAACATGTCAATTATTTCTACGAAAATACTGGAGGTTTCCCTATAGGTATAATTGAAGCAGAAAGTCAATAGTGGTTTCCTTTGAAAAGCTCTGCGGGAAAAACCGCGATGTATTCCTGCTTTTTTGCTACGGGCCACTATGTGGGGCCTTAGCTTGAAAGTTGCAGTCTGTTTCTAGTGCTGCCAGTAAGGAGTCCCCGAACCCCCCCATCACTGATTGACAGCTTTTTCCTGATGCACAGTAGAATGGAGAAAGCTGTCAGTCAGTGAGTTGGATGGGGTCACATTACCTTGTTCTCTGCACATGCTATAACAAATAACCTTTGAGTTTAGTCGCATGCTGAATACAGAATAAACACAGGGCTGTCAATGTGGCTCATACAACTGCATACACCTCCTAAAAACTGACTATAGACATTATGACATTTGTTTGAAATTTCAATGGTTTGCAAATAGATCAAACTCTCTGCCATCTTGATATTTACAAACTGTTTGGCCACTATTGAAATAAATCAAATGTGGGTTAAGTATCCAATAAGAATAAACTTCTTATTCTAAGATATTGTTATCCTTTTTAAGTTATACAGTCCTATGAAAAAGTTTGGGCACCCCTATTAATCTTAATCATTTTTAGTTCTAAATATTTTGGTGTTTGCAGCAGCCATTTCAGTTTGATATATCTAATAACTGATGGACACAGTAATATTTCAGGATTGAAATGAGGTTTATTGTACTAACAGAAAATGTGCAATATGCATTAAACCAAAATTTGACTGGTGCAAAAGTATGGGCACCCTTATCATTTTATTGATTTGAATACTCCTAACTACTTTTTACTGACTTACTGAAGCACAAAATTGGTTTTGTAACCTCACTGAGCTTTGAATTTCATAGCCAGGTGTATCCAATCATGAGAAAAGGTATTTAAGGTGGCCAATTGCAAGTTGATCTCCTATTTGAATCTCCTCTGAAGAGTGGCATCATGGGCTACTCAAAACAACTCTCAAATGATCTGAAAACAAAGATTGTCCAACATAGTTGTTCAGGGGAAGGATACAAAAAGTTGTCTCAGAGATTTAACTTGTCAGTTTCCACTGTCAGGAACATAGTAAGGAAATGGAAGATCACAGGGACAGTTCTTGTTAAGTCCAGAAGTGGCAGGCCAAGAAAAATATCAGAAAGGCAGAGAAGAAGAATGGTGAGAACAGTCAAGGACAATCCACAGACCACCTCCAAAGAGCTGCAGCATCATCTTGCTGCAGATGGTGTCACTGTGCATCGGTCAAAAATACAGCGCACTTTGCACAAGGAGAAGCTGTAGAGGAGAGTGATGAGAAAGAAGCCGTTTCTGCAAGCACGCCACAAATAGAGTCACCTGAGGTATGCAGAAGCACATTTGGACAAGCCAGCTTCATTTTGGAAGAAGTTCCTGTGGACTGATGAAACAAAGATTGAGTTGTTTGGTCATACAAAAAGGCGTTATGCATGGCATCCAAAAAAAACAGCATTACAAGAAAAACACATACTACCCACTGTAAAATTTGGTGGAGGTTCCATCATGCTTTGGGGCTGTGTGGCCAATGCCGGCACCGGGAATCTTGTTAAAGTTGAGGGTCGCATGGATTCCACTCAGTATCATCAGATTCTTCAGAATAATGTTCAAGAATCAGTGACGAAGTTGAAGTTACGCCGGGGATGGATATTTCAGCAAGACAATGATCCAAAACACCGCTCCAAATCGACTCAGGAATTCATGCAGAGGAACAATTACAATGTTCTGGAATGGCCATCCCAGTCACCAGACCTGAATATCATTGAACATCTGTGGGATGATCTGAAGCGGGCTGTCCATGGTCGGCCACCATCAAACTTAACTGAACTTGAATTGTTTTGTAAAGAGGAATGGTCCAAAATACCTTTATCCAGGATCCAGGAACTGATTAAAAGCTACAGGAGGCAACTAGAGGCTGTTATCTTTGCAAAAGGAGGATGTACTAAATATTAATGTCACTTTTCTGTTGAGGTGCCCATACTTTTGCACCAGTCAAATTTTGGTTTAATGCATATTGCACATTTTCTGTTAGTACAATAAACCTCATTTCAATCCTGAAATATTACTGTGTCCATCAGTTATTAGATATATCAAACTGAAATGGCTGTTGCAAATACCAAAATATTTAGAACAAAAAATGATTAAGTTTAATAGGGGTGCCCAAACTTTTTCATAGGACTGTAGCTTTGTATCAGTGGCAATATCCTAACAAACTGAGTGGCATATACAGTGGTACCTGCGGGGAGGTGTGTGTGTACCTAATATTGAATCTTACACGTACGACAGCTCAGTAACAGAATCATGCAGTCCAGTATGTTGTACTAAATACTAGTAACCTAAATGTTGCCAAAGAAACAGGAATTACAGGTTTAACAATAGTCACAAAAGAACAAGAAAGGTTTGTGGCCACTAAGGCCTGATTATCTCAGAAAGTAGATGAACAGATAAGACTTATATTCATATTAGGATATAAAGGTTACGTACAATGTTAACAAATTTGTCATGCCGTAAATTTGTACTTTACATTTGCATATAATCCATTGAAACATCAATTTAGTAGAAGTTTTGTTTTATTTATAGGACAGTAAACCTGGAGGCACTAGAGAAATGAAGACCATGAGATAGGTTGATAGATAGATGATAGAGAGATAGATAGATAGATAGATAGATAGATAGATAGATAGGGAGACACAAAAATACTAAACTTTAGTAAGGCAAAGTTTTACAAGAGAGGTGCCCTTAACTTCATTAACTGGGATAGTATCCTGAAAAATAAAAGTACAGAGGACTTTTAAAAGCATTCTTCATTTGTGAGCGGTATATACCTTATGGGAATAAAAGCGTTAGGAATATAAGAAAGCCCATGTGGATAGATAAATATGTAAAGGAAGCAAATTTATAAAAAAAACAAAACACATAAACTACTTAGTTGCACACTGCACGCTCTCCAGAGCTCCCATTGAAATCTGTGGTCAGGCTGAATATGCAAAAAATAGAATGAAATAGATTAATTATGTAAAAAAAAAAAAAGGACAGCAAAGCTATAAACTGCATTGCCATGGGCAGTAAAACTACCCCCACAATCTTCCTCAAATGTATATAAATAGAAGAAACGCATTTTATTTAAATGTGATTTCTTTTTCCAGCAGCCGCCTTACATATCAGGACACTGATGTGTACAACTCTGTTATGTATATGTACAGGTTTAACAATTGTTAACATTACCGGCATATTGTGTTTGTGCAATCCGCTATAATTCTAACCTTAGATGCTGGAAACTTATTTGAATTGCTGGGCAGCCCCTGCATATGCTTACATTTTTGGCCCTGCCCAGCAATACACATGAATTGTCAGACCCTGCCTTCTTTCTCCCTCCCCTCTTGTCTCTTTACTTGCTGTCTACCTTAATAAACATTGGGTGGCCCCAACCCCTGCAACTCTTGCCATGCCCCTTTTTTGGGAAAATGACAAGGACAGCTCAGAAATTTAAAAAATCACCAATTTTTGTGCAAAACGCCCAATTTGCTCAAAAAATTGTGACTATTTATACCTTGTATACCATAATAAGTTTGCCCTAATACCATTGTGAATCTCGATACCAGTGAATAAAAATCTCCATTGATTTTACCAGGTTGATGGAGGATATTTCTATATGTCTAAAGAAAAACACAATTACTTACATTTTCTCAACAGAGAACTTTTGTGTGAAGGCCCTTGTGGGGGCCGTAGTACCTGGACTAGCCCTGTGCATAGGAGTCACTGCATCATTGACTCTTGAATTACCCATTCGCCAGATAGCATTGCGTCACTTCATTACTGTAAGTATTGGACTGTTCAGAAGCTCGCTGCATGATAACTGTCTATGATACAGTGACTCCTATGCACACAGCCGAGTTCAGTCCGGGTACTGCAACCCACATACATACCATTTTCCACAGACGGCACTCGGTCATGTGCAAGGGCTCTAATGTAATGGATCTTAATGTTGCAGCATTTTAAAAGAATTCAGAAGTACAGTATTGCTGTATGTTGTAGGGAGGATTTTCCACGGTCTGGTAGACTGTTCTATCAGCAGACCATAGTAATATAAACAACCTATCACAATATGAAAGTTCCCCAGAGTAAATATGATACCAATGACATTGCACCAAGAATTAATACAAACTATATGCTGCTGAATCACTTCTTCAATGACATGTAGAAGAGGATTTTCTAGACTTTCAGAAAACCCTTTTAATTGCAAGTCAAATTTTCCACCTGGAACGAGGGTCACATCTAGCTACTAGGAAACTTGCAGCACACACTCACTATATTGTTTTACCGATTTATTGCCTATTGAATTCAGATACTGGTTTCTTAGTCCTTATAGTGCCAGAGTGACCTGTCAAGGTTGGCTTCTCAGTGAAGTATGTGTTTTGTATCCTTATTTTGTTGGATTTATAGGTGAGCTTGGATCAGACTGTTCAGAAGATCTGTGTGTACTTCTGCCAAATCTGGCTTACTACCAGTATGTGCTTTGTCAATGTTGAACTATGAGTGAGCTGCCATACATATCAACAGTGAAAATCATTTGAAACTATTTATTGCGCTGTATATCCAAAAACAATACCATAACATTGGCCTTTGAAGATATTTCTAAACCAGATACAATCAACAACATCTCGTTTGATTTCAGGCTCATATGTTGTAATTTCTTGCTAGTGCAGTGACCCATTGGATGCAATCCGGGAATGGGAGTTGCAGATGTTTTCAATGGTGTCCAAAACGCTCAACAGTTTCTTCCAGCCCACCTCCTGCGCTGGTGCAGTGCTGAGGTCGTAGTATGGTGCCCTGTGGTGGTAGTTAGGGTTAGGTGCAGGAATGGACTCAGGAGAGACAACTTGCAGCTGAATAATACATGTAGTATAGCCAGTATACAACTTCCAATGTAGCGCTCAACTGCTGTACACGAGCTGAATTGTAGGATATAATTGTAATGAGGATGCCCTGCCTTTCCTGAAGGAAACATGCTTGTTGTTCTAAGACACATGATAACCTAAGATTCTCTTGGCACTTGTAGTTCTCCACTCTTTTTCACTCAGGCTAACTGCAATATCTTCCCTGTCTCAGAGCTGTAGCAATACGCATTGGATAGACTGTGTCTCTCTCTCCCTATTGCTCAGCAGACGTGTCTGCACAGCTTTGTAGCTTGAGAAGTACCCCACACACTCAAGACTCCCTGAGTCTCCTTCCCTTGTCCATGGGTTGGACTGGACCACAGCCCTTCCAAAGGAGGGGTGTTCCTCCAACCTCAATGGAATAGCCCTTACAGAGGGTGTGTGTGTGTGTATATATATATATATATATATATATATATATATATATATATATATATATATACACTCACCGGCCACTTTATTAGGTACACCATGCTAGTAACGGGTTGGACCCCCTTTTGCCTTCAGAACTGCCTCAATTCTTCGTGGCATAGATACAACAAGGTGCTGGAAGCATTCCTCAGAGATTTTGGTCCATATTGACATGATGGCATCACACAGTTGCCGCAGATTTGTCGGCTGCACATCCATGATGCGAATCTCCCGTTCCACCACATCCCAAAGATGCTCTATTGGATTGAGATCTGGTGACTGTGGAGGCCATTGGAGTACAGTGAACTCATTGTCATGTTCAAGAAACCAGTCTGAGATGATTCCAGCTTTATGACATGGCGCATTATCCTGCTGAAAGTAGCCATCAGATGTTGGGTACATTGTGGTCATAAAGGGATGGACATGGTCAGCAACAATACTCAGGTAGGCTTTGGCGTTGCAACGATGCTCAATTGGTACCAAGGGGCCCAAAGAGTGCCAAGAAAATATTCCCCACACCATGACACCACCACCACCAGCCTGAACCGTTGATACAAGGCAGGATGGATCCATGCTTTCATGTTGTTGACGCCAAATTCTGACCCTACCATCCGAATGTCGCAGCAGAAATCGAGACTCATCAGACCAGGCAACGTTTTTCCAATCTTCAATTGTCCAATTTCGATGAGCTTGTGCAAATTGTAGCCTCAGTTTCCTGTTCTTAGCTGAAAGGAGTGGCACCCGGTGTGGTCTTCTGCTGCTGTAGCCCATCTGCCTCAAAGTTCGACGTACTGTGCGTTCAGAGATGCTCTTCTGGCTACCTTGGTTGTAACGGGTGGCTATTTGAGTCACTGTTGCCTTTCTATCAGCTCGAACCAGTCTGGCCATTCTCCTCTGACCTCTGGCATCAACAACGCATTTCCGCCCACAGAACTGCCGCTCACTGGATGTTTTTTCTTTTTCGGACCATTCTCTGTAAACCCTAGAGATGGTTGTGCGTGAAAATCCCAGTAGATCAGCAGTTTCTGAAATACTCAGACCAGCCCTTCTGGCACCAACAACCATGCCACGTTCAAAGGCACTCAAATCACCTTTCTTCCCCATACTGATGCTCGGTTTGAACTGCAGGAGATTGTCTTGACCATGTCTACATGCCTAAATGCACTGAGTTGCCGCCATGTGATTGGCTGATTAGAAATTAAGTGTTAACGAGCAGTTGGATAGGTGTACCTAATAAAGTGGCCGGTGAGTGTATATATGTATATATATATATATATATATATATGCATGCAGGGTTCCTCTGTCCGCTTGAGAAGTCGGACATCTTCTCTTGCGGACAGGGAAGGACGGGCACGGAGTGCAAAAGAACGCACCCGATGCCCATTCAAGTGAATGACAGGTGTCACGGACACATCTAGTGTCCGCTCCTAGTGTCCGTGACAGATTTTGAGCAGACACTAGGAGTGGACACTACATGTCGGACACCGACGGTAGTGTGAACGCTCCCTAACTCTGAATTAGCGCAGAATATGTCGGTGCTGCATAAAAATAATAATTTTATACAGCACGTAAACTGGAAAAGAAATCTGTTGTAGATGCTATTTACTGTACAGTCCACTTTATTATCATTATTACTATTATTTATTTATATAGCACCATTAATTCCATGGTGCCTTACATTTGGGGGTTTACATACGATACACGAAATATACAGGTAGATATAATACTAACAATGACCGACTGGCACAGTGGGGTAGAGGGCCCTGCCCGCGAGGGCTTACAATCTATGGGGGAGAGACAGAAGGAGATAGGGAGACAGTTCAGATGGTGGTGTGGTGATAGTGTTATTGGAGGTTGTAGGCCTTCCTGAATAGCTGAGTCTTCAGGGCCTTCTTGAAGCCTGTGATTGTGGGGGTCCGTCTTGTGTGTCTTGGTAAGGAGTTCCAGAGTATGGGGGATTCCTGGGAGAAATCTTCTCACCGCCAAGGTTTCACCTTAATTTCGACCTCGCTTACCACATATAAGTGAGAAATCGTGGGAAATATAGCGACCTTCCAGGATCTTGTTTGCCACCTTTTCACAATATGGTGTAAACCATCAAAGTCTTTCCTTAAATCACCATAGTCTAACACCCCTATTTTTTTTTATATTTCCATGTATGGGGATGCATAAGGCTTCTTTTTTTGCAGGGCCAGATGTCATTTTTATTTATACCAGGTTGGGTAATGTCTATTGCTTTAATCGATTTTTATCCAAATTTTTATAAGAGGTAAAACGGCAAAAAAACTGAGTACATCTCTTTTGATTTTTTTTTTTTTTCGCTATGGTATTCATTGTATGGGAAAAATAATTTTATAAGTTTACAGACTGGGCATTTTCATACATAAAATGTATGTGTTTTACTTTATTTGTGTTTCTTTTGGATGTGTTCTACGGAAAGAGGGGTTATTTGAATTTCTATTACTTTTCGAACCCCCATGGAGGGTGAGGGGGGGGGGGGGGGTCTGATCACTAATACAATGCGTTGCAAAGCTACTAGATCGTAATACACTGTAAAATAGTCGCAGTAGCCTGTAATACAAGTTTATTTACCCAACAAAAACTATGGAAACACCCATATTATCAAAAAAATATGACAATGCTTTATTAGAAATTAACACATTAAAAAAAGCATAAGATGAGATACTACAGCTTGGTTGCTAGATGTCAAAATAACATGTGCATGTAAATTCACATTTGGATCAGGTGTACAGTATCTAAATAATAACTACCATGAAAGCATATATGCACTAACAATACCCATTGACACCGACAGATCACAACTAACAGAAAACCATTGTAGTAAATTTATCAAACTTATTGTGAGCTATGACTATGAAAGGGGAAAAGCCACACTAGTGCTCTGGGAGAGGATGAAACACACCCCATGCCAAGTATGTGCCAGACAAACCTAGGAGTCTTCAGTAGGCCCCGGCTGTCATAGCAATGGACCGCTGTCTCCAGATCTTGTTCTGGGGCGGGTGATCCATCCAAAATGGTGGCACCCATGTGGTTTTGTAAAAGTGATGCCTAGATCAACTTTGACTGCAATGCACCAGAAGGGTTAATGCCCGTGATCAGGGCATAGGAATGGGTTAATGACCTATCCTAAGGAAGTGTCATCAATATTACATCTGTGTGTGGGTTTTTGTACCTGCAGCCCTGCCTCATTGACGTCTGTGAGGCAGCGTTACAGTACCAGAAGCCACTGCTATAAATCTTATGGTGAGTGAGCATGTAAACATTACTGGGTGCCGTGCAGATCAGTGGGGGTCTTGACTTTCAAGCCCTCTCAGATTTAATATCAAAAAGGTCTTTCTGCAATTCTGAAGATATAAACAATGCGGTGCAGGATATCCACCTTGAAGGGCTAGAGCTCAGGGTCCTGGTTGCCTGGCAGAGTTCCACAAAGCTGCATCCGATGTAAGTATAAACATGTGAAACTCATCCTAGTATGGTCTGGCTCTGACCATAAATCCCCAAAATGATACCCTATTAATCCCTATACCCTGTCAAGGTGGATATCCTGCACTGCATTCTTCAGACATTTTTGATTTTTCAAGAGCGTGTTTTGACGTACATGACAGGTAGGTCCAGAAGAGAACCGCTATGTTAAGGTGACTAGGAAGCTCATTCATAGTTTTTAATAGATACAAGTAAAATGCTACCCAGAGTATTAAAAACTAAGTTGTATGTAAGTTTGCACTGCTTTGCTAGATTCCTTATTGTTGTGCCGCGTCTGTCGAACTATTGTGCAGTCCCATCATGGCACATGGCACAATTCTGTGTATCACAAAAAATACCAGACATGTGAATGTGCCCTTAGTCAAATATTATAGCTACAACAACTAAGTATCATGAACTTCTATTCACACACTATCATAGTGCACTTTGGGCCAAATGTACACTCACCGGCCACTTTATTAGGTACACCATGCTAGTAACGGGTTGGACCCCCTTTTGCCTTCAGAACTGCCTCAATTCTTCGTGGCATAGATTCAACAAGGTGCTGGAAGCATTCCTCAGAGATTTTGGTCCATAGTGACATGATGGCATCACACAGTTGCCGCAGATTTGTCGGCTGCACATCCATGATGCGAATCTCCCGTTCCACCACATCCCAAAGATGCTCTATTGGATTGAGATCTGGTGACTGTGGAGGCCATTGGAGTACAGTGAACTCATTGTCATGTTCAAGAAACCAGTCTGAGATGATTCCAGCTTTATGACATGGCGCATTATCCTGCTGAAAGTAGCCATCAGATGTTGGGTACATTGTGGTCATAAAGGGATCGACATGGTCAGCAACAATACTCAGGTAGGATTTGGTGTTGCAACGATGCTCAATTGGTACCAAGGGGCCCAAAGAGTGCCAAGAAAATATTCCCCACACCATGACACCAGCACCACCAGCCTGAACCGTTGATACAAGGCAGGATGGATCCATGCTTTCATGTTGTTTACGCCAAATTCTGACCCTACCATCCAAATGTCGCAGCAGAAATCGAGACTCATCAGACCAGGCAACGTTTTTCCAATCTTCAATTGTCCAATTTCGATGAGCTTGTGCAAATTGTAGCCTCAGTTTCCTGTTCTTAGCTGAAAGGAGTGGCACCCGGTGTGGTCTTCTGCTGCTGTAGCCCATCTGCCTCAAAGTTCGACGTACTGTGCGTTCAGAGATGCTCTTCTGGCTACCTTGGTTGTAACGGGTGGCTATTTGAGTCACTGTTGCCTTTCTATCAGCTCGAACCAGTCTGGCCATTCTCCTCTGACCTCTGGCATCAACAACGCATTTCCGCCCACAGAACTGCCGCTCACTGGATGTTTTTTCTTTTTCGGACCATTCTCTGTAAACCCTAGAGATGGTTGTGCGTGAAAATCCCAGTAGATCAGCAGTTTCTGAAATACTCAGACCAGCCCTTCTGGCACCAACAACCATGCCACGTTCAAAGGCACTCAAATCACCTTTCTTCCCCATACTGATGCTCGGTTTGAACTGCAGGAGATTGTCTTGACCATGTCTACATGCCTAAATGCACTGAGTTGCCGCCATGTGATTGGCTGATTAGAAATTAAGTGTTAACGAGCAGTTGGACAGGTGTACCTAATAAAGTGGCCGGTGAGTGTATGTAATAATAATTAATAATTATACGTTCTTATTAGAGATGAGCGAACAGTAAAATGTTCGAGATTCGATATTCATTTCAAGTAGCCCCTCAATATTCAACTACTCGAATCAAATATCGAACCCTATTATACTCTATGGGGGGAAAATGCTCGTTTCAGGGGTAGGCAACATTCGATCAAATTATACTTACCAAGTCCACGAGTGAGGTCGGGCTGGATCCTCTGTGCAGTCTTCTCCTTGCAGCGTCCCCGTGGTATCTTCCAGCTCTGAATTCACTCTGCCAGGCATCGGGCCTGGGCAGAGCCGACTGCGCATGCCCGCACTACAAGCGGACATGCACAGTCGGCTCTGCCCAGGCCCGATGCCTGGCAGAGTGAATTCAGAGCCGGAAGACACCGCGGGGAAGCTGCACAGAGAAGACTTCTAAAGGTAGGAGAAGAGCCAGCGTTGATTGGCCGACTGTATAGCATTCGGCCAATCAATGCTGGTTCTGCATCGAACTTTTCCATTCGAATAGCGAGTGGTACTCGATCGAGTACGAGTATTTCGAATACCGTAGTATTCGATCGAATACCTACTCGATCAAATACTACTCGCTCATCTCTAGTTTTTATGTATATAGTGCCAGCATGTTCCGCAGTTTTTTTACAAATCATGCAATAGGTTGAGGATATATTGCAATACTATGTAACATCCCTGCATGAAACTTTGGCACCAGATATATTTTAACCTTCACGTGAAATGCTTTCATTACCATTAACTCTTCCAAAACACACAATAATTTGACATTGCAGGAGGCATGAGGTAACATCTGAAAGGATTTCTTCAATTTTCTGCATACCAAAGTATAGTTAACCGTTCACAGATTTACAGATCTCTCTGAACATCTGTACTGGTTATCATATGGAGCTTTATGTGATGTTATCTGTATAGAACATATCTAAGCTATTATTTAGCCCTCCATGAGAAGGACAGCTATTGCAGTCACGCTCGATTTTGTAAGAGGAATTTTACAAGTACGGTAAAGCTGTTTATTATTAGCTGTTGTCAACTGTCTGATAAATTTGCCCCAATGAAAACTGAAGATTGATTTATTTGTACAGTACATTGCTTTGGAAACTTTTTCTATTTTGGGTGGCTGAGAAAAATGGAAAGCTGCAGTTTTGGGAGCTTAGAAATTCATGCATGGGCAGGTGCCTGTGACAGAACAGTCTTGGCTTCTCATAACCTGACCATAGCAATAAATTGGGATGAAAGTTGTCATTGAGAATGTCACTACCTTTTAGCTTCATGGGTGGCTTTTTATACATAAAACAAGGATCCTTCCAATTGGCCAGCCGTAAATAGTGAAAAACACTTAAAATTAACTCTAACTTCTTATATGAAATTGCCATATCATTACTGAATTCCAAATAAAAGGGTTAGGTCACTGGGGGTGAAAACTCAGGGGCAATGGGTTCATAGAAGGAGTCTCCTCCCTTCTAACAACTTAAGCTAGGTTCATATCTGTGTTTGGGTTTACATTCCGGGGATCCACTTAAGAACCCCAAATGGTAACCTGATCCGCCTAAAAAAAGCAGTTACCCATGAAAACCCATGGACCTCATAGACTATAATGTGGTCCTCATAGTTTCTGCTGAGAGAAGAAAATGCGGAGAAAAAAGCACGGCAAGTATTTTTCATGCAGAGTTGGGAATGGAATCCCCATATGGAGAGCTAACGCTGGTGTGAACCCATCCTTAGATACCTATGATTGCTACAAAAATGAAATAAAACACTATGAAAAGTTTTACGCACAGCAAAAATGGTTCCAATAAAAACCTCTCTCTCCAAAAACAGTAAAACATAAAACCTACAAATTTAGTATCATAATTGTACTTACAATATAAAGATAATAATATGGGGCCACACGGTGGCTCAGTGGTTAGCACTGCAGCCTTGTAGCACTGGAGTCCTGGTGTTCAAATCCCGCCAAGGGCAAAAAATCATCTGCAAGGAGTTTGTATGTTCTCCCCGTGTTTACATGTATTTCCATCCCATATTTCAAAGACATACTGATAGGGAAAAATGTACATTGTGAGCTCTATATGGGGCTCACAATCTACAAAAAAAAAAAAGTAAAATAAAGATAATATTACTTACCCAACAGTGAGAAAAAGGTCTTAAAAACAAGACCCAAATAACAATCCTGAATACAGCGTCTTAAACTGCTTAGCCATTGTGACCCACAAGTCAAAATGAAATCCTAAAAGATATGGAATTCTATGTTTTGCTTTTTTTCTATTCTGCAGACTTTCTCAATGCATTGTATGGTACATGAAATGATGCCACTGAAGATTGAATTGTCCCACATAACCAACTCCCCTTATACTGTTATGTCAATAGAAAAAGTAAAAGCTATGGATCTTGGAAGGCAAGAATGAAAAAGTTGTGTCCAAAACTGCCAGTAGAACTATGGAACAAGGAGAAGTTTCCTCTATAACCAATTCAGCAGCTAATATCATGCCAACAGAACCGATATTCTGGGAAACAAAAATAACCAATATGGCCACCGGCTTCAACCAGGTTGAGAGAGGTCTTTTTGTGGCAGGGACATTGGTCATTATCCATATTTCCGTACATACAATGGTTCTAGGGGTGTATACTTTTTATTTTAGGGGGAAATACTTTTGAGGCTCAGCAGTAACTGTAAGCACTTCTTCAGTTGTATAGAAAGGTCAGAAGACAGCAGTGACCGAGAGGTTAATTTAATGATATGTACATGCACGATCAGGTCTACATGCTCCATTCTGCATGGTACTTTGTTCCACAGAGCGATGACAGGAATCTATTTTGTTCCCAGTACACAGCTGCTTGACCATGTGTGAATGCATAACACAAAAGAGGACATGGCGAGTGTCCCAGTGCAGATAAATTTGGTTGTGTCCTGACAATACCAGGACTTACTATTGTTATCTAAACAAAGCTTTAAAATAGAAATGCATCATTCGCCAGTTAAGTTATTTTGCTGTTTTCTCCTGAACTTACATGTGCAGCCATGTTACATGTCACTCACTATGTACTGACAAACTATGGGCCTCATTTATCAAAACTATAAATAGGAAAAAACTGGCTTTATTGCCCACAGCAGCCAATCACAGGACAGATGTTATTCTTACAGAGCTGAGCTGTGATTGGTTACCATATGTTTGTCTCTGATATGTAAGTGATTTTAGTAGCACAGATTGTTCAGCGCAATACTATATCAAACTAACAATATATTACAATAACCGTATATAACAGTAAATCCTAATGTCTACCTGATATGCGCCAGTTTCTATTTTAGAGGTCCGCTTATCCGTTGTTCTGGTCCTCCGACAAGCCAGAATAACAGCCACCTCTAATATGAACGTGTAGACACTAATCCCAGCGCAACGTTCAGTGTACAGGAGCATTGTGGGAAAGAGTGAATGTGTTTGTTGCTCACAGCAACTAGGTTTTCTTTTACATGGTTTCAGAAATCTCCCCCATGTCTTTGCAAATTTTTTTCTTTTTTACATTTTTATGTATTTTTACTTTTTTTTTTTTTTTACCTAGATTTTATTTTGAAGGCAATAGAGAAATATAAATTGCAATATATATAGATAGATACAGTCCTATGAAAAAGTTTGGGCACCCCTATTAATCTTAATCATTTTTAGTTCTAAATATTTTGGTGTTTGCAACAGCCATTTCAGTTTGATATATCTAATAACTGATGGACACAGTAATATTTCAGGATTGAAATGAGGTTTATTGTACTAACAGAAAATGCGCAATATGCATTAAACCAAAATTTGACCGGTGCAAAAATATGGGCACCTCAACAGAAAAGTGACATTAATATTTAGTAGATCCTCCTTTTGCAAAGATAACAGCCTCTAGTCGCTTCCTGTAGCTTTTAATCAGTTCCTGGATCCTGGATGAAGGTATTTTGGACCATTTCTTTCTACAAAACAATTCAAGTTCAGTTAAGTTTGATGGTCGCCGAACATGGACAGCCCGCTCTCAAATGATCTGAAAACAAAGATTGTTCAACATAGTTGTTCAGGGGAAGGATACAAAACGTAAGCCCAGAAGTGGCAGGCCAAGAAAAATATCAGAAAGGCAGAGAAGAAGAATGGTGAGAACAGTCAAGGACAATCCACAGACCACCTCCAAAGAGCTGCAGCATCATCTTGCTGCAGATGGTGTCACTGTGCATCGGTCAACTATACAGCGCACTTTGCACAAATAGAAGCTGTATGGGAGAGTGATGAGAAAGAAGCCGTTTCTGCACGTACGCCACAAATAGAGTTGCCTGAGGTATGAAAAAGCACATTTGGACAAGGCAGCTTCATTTTGGAAACAAAAATTGAGTTGTTTGGTTATAAAAAAAAGGCGTTATGCATGGCGTCCAAAAAGAAACAGCATTCCAAGAAAAACACATGCTACCCACTGTAAAATTTGGTGGAGGTTCCATCATGCTTTGGGGCTGTGTGGCCAATGCCAGCATCGGGAATCTTGTTAAAGTTGAGGGTCGCATGGATTCCACTCAGTATCAGCAGATTCTTGAGAATAATGTTCAAGAATCAGTGACGAAGTTGAAGTTACGCCGGGGATGGATATTTCAGCAAGACAATGATCCAAAACACCGCTCCAAATCCTCAGGCATTCATGCAGAGGAACAATTACAATGTTCTGGAATGGCCATCCCAGTCCCCAGACCTGAATATCATTGAACATCTGTGGGATGATTTGAAGCGGGCTGTCCATGCTCGGCGACCATCTAACTTAACTGAACTTGAATTGTTTGTCCAAAATACCTTTATCCAGGATCCAGGAACTGATTAAAAGCTACAGGAAGCGACTAGAGGCTGTTATCTTTGCAAAAGGAGGATGTACTAAATATTAATGTCACTTTTCTGTTGAGGTGCCCATACTTTTGCACCGGTCAAATTTTGGTTTGATGCATATTGCACATTTTCTGTTAGTACAATAAACCTCATTTCAATCCTGAAATATTACTGTGTCCATCAGTTATTAGATATATCAAACTGAAATGGCTGTTGCAAACACCAAAATATTTAGAACTTAAAATGATTAAGATTAATAGGGGTGCCCAAACTTTTTCATAGGACTGTAAATAGATAGATAGATAGATAGATATCCTATCCTATCCTACTAATCCTACTAATCCTATCCTACTAATATTATAAATGTGAAAGTTTGTGTGTTTGGTTGTTTGTTCCCTAATCACGCCTAAACTACCAAATGGATATGCATGAAATTTTGCATATACTTACCTTGGGTCCCGGAACGAAACATAGGATACTTTGTAGATCCCTACACCGCCAGTTTTAACGCCAAATTATGCCGACATTCGCTACAGTATCTGCTTGAGGACTTGAGATGATGTCATCCCAGGCCCTTGTGAAGTAACCGCATTGGCTCACGCTGCATTGTGGGTGGAGCTATCTGCCGGGCAGAAATCTAAGGAAGATGGCAGCGCTCACTCGCTGAGGAGAGGATCGCGCATACAGCCTCAGTTTCCAGTCGTGCGCCCAGTGTATCGGCTATGTCTTTCCACTCAGTATGCCGGGACATTGTCGTGTTCACCCACACTTGGGCCAGGAGTTTCCGCAGGAGGTGGGTGCCGAGGAAGGAGGGGTAGGGAGGGGGCTGTGGAAACTGTGTGAGGGGGGGGGGCCGAGAGAGGAAGCATGGGGGAACCGCTGGAGGGGGTGGAAAGGGGAAAATGGAGGATAAGAAAGAGAGGGCCAGAGGGTGCCGAGGGACAAGAGGCCAGGGTAGTGGGGGTAGAAAAGGAGGGCCACGTGAGCAGGAAGGGTTGGGAAGGGGTGCCGACTTGGGGGGGGGGCCGCGGGAGGGGGGCCCAGGGGTAGGTACGTGCACCGCTGCGGGAAAGGAGGGCGGGGGTAGGGAGGGGGTGCCACGCTAGAGGCTGGAAGTCGAAAGTGGGTGGGAGGGGGGCCCCAATGCTGGCTGCAGGGGCCGCCGCGGGAGGGGAGGTGGTGGGGGAGAAGGGGGTGCAGCGGGGGCTGGGTGCAGCTGGAGGGTGTTGGCCTAGGGCCAGCGTACCATAACTAGCGTAACTAGCGCCAATTGGCTAAATGTACGTGGATCAACGCTGACCCGCGGATGAAGTCGCGGCAGATGCTCGTGTGTGTATGTATATATATATATATATATATATATATATATATATATATATATATATATATAACTTTGATTTATGGTGTTTGCATTGTTAGATGTTCTTGGTATGTTGTTTGATTTCTGGGTTTCTTCCCATTGATTTCTCTGTGGGACTTGAAAAAATGTCTGAAAAGTTGAATTTATTGCAATAAAACACCAAAAAATGTGTAAAAATATTTATTAAAAAAAAAAAGTGTGATGGAGCATCAGTTGTTTTTTTCCCTTCCTTTTCGATCCACTAAAAAAACTTTGGCTCAAAAAAAAATTCCACGTGAGATTTCAGCCTGGTCTCTAGACAAAAGGTGATGAATAAGAGGATCAGGGTAAAATAAATCATATTTTGCTATGTTGTTATAGTGACCCAACAATACTCAATATCTCACTGCGTAGAAGTAGAATGTCAATTTAACCCCTTCTGTCAAAGCCATTTTTTTATTTCCATTTTCGATTCCCCGCCTTCTATAAGCCATAACTTTTTTATTTTTGTGTTCACCGAGTTATTACTGCACCTTGGGTACCATTTACAAATATATGCGTTTCATTTGCACTATGTGGCATTATTCATTCCCCATTGAAGTGAATGGGATGTGTTTTGAAGCGCTCGTGTGTAGGGGTCTAAATGAGCGGTGCGCTTACGCTGTGCGAATGGGCCCTTATATTCACATTACTAGGCAAAGAATGTTTTTTACCTCATTTGTTTCAGCTAGCATAAGCGTGTGGACTGTACTGCAGGTCAACAGAATACAATATTTCTAGAGAGGAATATCTCCTTAATATATTACACAATTATAAATCTATAACCCCAAAGTAAAGTCCTCTATGTGCCTTTTGTGTGTTATCTGGTGGAATATGGGCATATCAATCCTTAGGCTTAGTTCACATGGGGTCGTACAGGCGGATTTTGGCCATATTCTGACGTGGGAAGCGTTTCAGAATATGGCCAAAATCCACCTGCCGCAACTTCTGACAGTCGCGGCACTCTGGTCCGGCGTAGGCCCAAATGAATGGGCCTAGTTCGGAGCGTGCTGCCGCGAGGCGGATGCCGCGGCTGAATCAGCCCCGGATTCCGCCTGAAGAAAGGGCAGCTCGCTTCTTTTTTCCACTAGTGGCAACATGCCGCTAGCGGAGAACAGAACGCTAGCGGTCTCCATAAACCACCATTGTGAGGGGGCAGATTATGACGTGCATTCCGCGCCATAATCCACCCCCTCTGTGCCCGTGTGAACAGGCTCTTAGACTTACATGTGAAAACTTGTAATGGGTGCTTTTCCTTCTACACCTGCTAATGAAATAACCTTGGCTGTTGTTTTTTTCCCCTGTTTGCCGAGAGATGTTGGTAATAAGCCATCTGCATTATTACCTCTTCGGGCTCTATCAGTCAGTGTTTGGTGAACTGTGTTCTCCAGCGGGAAGATGAGAAATCTTTTTTTTTTTTTTTTTTTAGGTTCAACTCCCACCATGCAGTTCTAGCCTTGCCTGCCCTGTGTGTTCCTTCCACATCACTCCCTGCACTTGCTGAACAATGCAACCTTATTTCAGTTAAAAACTTGGCTGACCCGCACTTCAACTTTCAAAGAGTAAACAAGAGTCATTATTAAGAGCACGCCTTCTCCTTTATTTGTCTTTCTGGGGCCTAATTTAGGAAACTTCTTAAAGCTTTGACAAAATGGGCTCATTGTGTGACTTAAAGAAAGAAAACAAATTTCACTGTAACTAATAATGGGTCACTATGATCGAATATTGTAAGGTATGATGTAAAGCCTTCATATCATTTAATGGTAAAGAAACAAAATCCTGCTTATATCTACATATTGATAATATAGCATAACAAGGTTATTATTCAAGCTTGAAAAATCTACTTGTTCTTGAGTATTAAGAGGATATTATAAGAGAGTGGCCCCACAGCTAAGGTGTCATGATTGGTTTTCGATAAGGGGGTCAAGTGTGTCCCCTTGCATGGTGCTTCAATGACCAAATCCCCATGTCTTTTCTGCCAACAGTGTTCTTCTGGAGCGGGGCTTCTGCATAGATGCTAACTATCCAATAGCAAAGGGTAAAAAAAAACAGTAAGAGAGTCTCTATTCACCATAAGCCCCATAACAGAAGTATGAACGGTCTCTGGTAAATAGGACTTGTATATAACATTTCTTATTATTTATTGATACTCAAATACATTCACATACGTTCGCATTGTTCAGGTTTCCGTCCATGAGGTCTGCTTGGGGATCCCCTGAACGGAAATCTAAACTTTCCAAAAAGTTTTTTTTCAAGCAGAAAGGGGAACGGAATCCCTGAACGGACTTCAAGCACTGGTGTGAACCTAGCCTAAGAAAGCATTAAAGAGAATAGTTTCTGGGCTCTAGTAGGGGAAAAGCATACCATGTTACAGTAAGAGAGAAATTATTTCAATGTGCATTGAGAGAGAGAGAGGAAAATTCCAAGTTATGATGTATCACTTCAAGCAACAATTCTAGTTCAAGATAAGATAATCCTTTAATAGTCCCACAGTGGGGAAATTTCAGTATGTTTCAGCTGCATAGTAATACAGATACAGGATAATACACAGTAAATATTTCAGAAGTAGTAGACACACAAATGCTGAGAAAGATATACTAGGAGTCCATAGCAGCTTAGGAACAGAGAAGAAAGAAGGAGGACATTCATAATCATTAGTTCTCTGTGCGGAGTGATCTTCGCTTGGTCTGATGTAGATTATATAGCCTGGTCGCGGTTGGAAGGAAGGACCTGCGATAGCGCTCCTTCTCACACTTGGGGTGAAGCAGACGGTCACTTACACTGCTGCCAAGTCCCATCAGGGTCCCATACATGGGGTGGGATTTGTTCTCCCGCATGGAGGTCACCACAGACAGTATCCTTCTGTCACCCACCACCTGTACTGGGTCCAAGGGGCTCCCCAGGACAGAGCTGGCCCTCCTGATCAGCCTGTCAAGTCTGTTTCTGTCCCTGGTTGATATACTGCTCCCCCAGCAGGCTACACCGAAAAAGATGGCTGAGGCAACCACAGAGTTGAAGAAGGCCCTAAGAAGTGTCCCCTGGACTCCGAAGGCCCTCAGCCTCCTGAGCAGGTAGAGCCTGCTGTGGCCCTTTCTGTGCAGCGCCTCCAGGTGATCAGCCCAGTCTAGTTTATTATTGAGGAGCACACCCAGATACTTATAGATCCTGACTATCAACAGACCATAACATACCTGTGCAACCTCAGTACAAATGAAAAAGCTTATTAAAGTTGAACTTAACTTTAACTTAAAGCTTATTAATTTGTAGCTTAAATTAAACCTTATTTTGCATTGTTCAATAACATATAAAGACCAGGTCAGTTCACTTTGTATAGGTGTGCATTTTAATGCTTCTATAAGAGGTTCTCCTATGAACAGTGTTTGTACGTGTCTGATTGCTTGGTATTCTACCCAATGGGACCCTCACCAATCAAGATAACAGAGGTTCCCAAATCCCCTGTTTGAATGGAGCAGCAGTCTGCCTATACAACCACTTCTGGGACTGATGGAGCACTATAGTTGGGTATCTCCCTCCGTCCCATAGTATTGAATACAGTGGTGGTTGTGCATGCACTTTACTTCTCCTTTCAAACAGGGAACCCCCATTCTCATGACTACCGAGGATCCTAGCAGTCAAACTCCCAGTGCGTACTTATTTATTATTCAAGCACGATATTGACTGCAGTGTAACAGTCTGTGGATCTTCACTGAAAAAAATTACAAAGGGTTACATCAGAGTTGCCAAAAATCTGTGAATTTGTGAACAGTTCCTAAAAATAGGGGACATTTTCCAGTGTTCATAATAAAACCTTTAATGCACCCATGGTGTGTGTGCGCGCATATATATATATATATATATATATATATATATGTATATGTAAATTTTAATTAGAGAACAAGGACATGTTCAGGGAAGCAAATTCACACATAAAACCACCCTCTTGATGACCCTGGAAGATCACAACACTCATTGGTTGCCAGACTCCACCAGTAACCAATGAGAGCTTCCATCACTACTGAAGTACTCATTAGTTACTGGCAGGGCCCAGGAAGTCAGTAATGAATCTAGTTCCCTACTCCTTCTCTGTGCTAGATTTGCTCTGACATGGTAGGAGAAGAGAAGGAAGTGGGAATCCTAAGAGCATGAGAAGCATAGTCACTACCTGGGGACTATACTATGTAGGGGCTGGGGCATTATATTATGTGAAGAATGGGGGCTGAGTTGGAGCATTATGCGGTGTGGAGAGGTGTAATGGGACATTGTTATATTTTGGGGCATGTAGGAGGGCATTATACTGTGTGGGGGAAATGCCTTTTTCCCTAGTGCCTCCCTCTGTGGAACATCCTATGTATGCTCCTCCTAGAGAAGCACCTTAACCCATTTATGCCGGAGGTTATATATTTTTCAGTTGTAATAATGGAACTCTAGGCATAAATGGGTTAAGGTGATTTATTTTAATTATCATTTTTCAGGTTACAGTACATGCAGCTTGTATATTTCTATATTTGTATTGTTGCTTATAGACATATATTGCTGATAATATTTAGGATTCATTGTTTTTAAAAAAAAAAAAAAAAAAAAATGTCGACTATACTTTTTGAATAAGTTGTCCAGTAAAGTAAAAACAACAAAATGGCTACCCTAGCATGCATGTGTGTGGAGGATGGGGGAGGGGAGAATGTGTTGGTTGAAGATTAGTAGCAGAAAGAATAGATTCTCTTCTCTGCATGTCTAACTTACAATATCATAACTAAAGTAACGGTTTAACATAACTAAAGTAAACCAATGACTGGAAACATCTAATCTCATGTTATTCGCACTTACATGGTCACGTTGTTTGATATCTCGGTCTGATTTGTTGCTTGCAGGACCTTTTTTGGGTTTTTTTGTTTACTTTAATTTCAGATTTTACAGTATCCAGATCATATCTGCAGGACAGCGCTCGGAGTCTGTTTTTTGTGTCTTGGCTGTTCTGTTCAGGAAATTGCATATCTGTCTTCTGAATTTTTTTGCATTTTACTGCAATAAATTTTGTTGTGTGCTTAAATGTTTCAGATTGTCTCTAAAACATTTTGTACCTTCATATTACACTGCATTAACCTACTCTTTTTCCGGAGTGACTTCAGGGACTGTGTATTTTTATCTTTAGCATAGTCCACATTTTACCTGTATTTGTACTTAGCTGACGGCGTAGAAATAGCAAACAGATGATTGAACATAGAACCTTTGCTTAAGTATAGGCTGCTGGAATTAGGCCCATGATGACCTTCTTTTAGGACTGCATAAAGCTTACCTTCTGTTATTTCACAGTTATTGCTCTTATGATTTGTCTGGCCATAAATCTTTTGGAAGTATTTGAATGCATTAGGCTCAGGTTAGGATAAGGATTTGGAATTCCTTTAGTACACTTAAGGGCGCACAATGGAGCCTGTTTATTAAGACTGACTTATAGTATGCTAGTCTTAATGAACAGCCGCTCCAGAGTGAGCTGCCCCAGCTGAGGTGGTCTGTGCACCAGAAACTGAAATCTCTACCAACTAGGAGCTACCAAAGATTTCAACAGTGTACGTGGTGGAAAGGGGGGAACAACTGCTGAATAAGGCATGTTAAATATGTCCTATATGGTTTATGTAGTATGCACTATTTATGGAATTCATGAACTTTGTATCTCTGGAATGCATGTTATTATATTTTATTACTATATTTATATGTAATAGTAATTTTTGCATGGATTTTTTTTTAATGTTCTCTTTTTATATAAATAATTATACTCCCTATAAAGAAAATTAAAAAAAAGACCCCAGAGTATAATGATAGCAGTGTTTTTGGGGTTCGCGGGCCCGCTGCATCATTTCCTGATCCCCGCTCCTGATCACAGCCGCCCCCAGCGAAAGTGCAAGAAGCCGTGAACAGGAGCGGGGATCGGTAAGTAAATAGGTCCTGTTACCTGCTAGGGTTACGCCAGCAGGTAAAGGCCTCTAAGAAAAAAAAAAAACTTCAGGGGCCCACCGGGCCCCTCTATGTCCCGAGCCGCTGCCACTACTACCCAGGTAGCAACAAAACCAGCAGGCAAGCCTTGCAAGATGTATCTTGCGAGGTTAGCCCAACAAATACTGTTACCACGGAACAACTAGGTTCCATTCCATCCCATGACCGCCTTGAAGGACTAAAGAGGCAGTGGAGGGGAAGGGGTGGGGATCAGTAAGTAAATAGGGACCATTGACTGTTAGCATTACTTACCTATTTAAAAAAAAGGGGGCCCACCCGTGGGCTTCATATAAAGTTGAAATTTGCTACACCTGTGACCTATAGATAAGAATGCTGTGAACCTCACATGATATTGTTATATCAACTGGTTATCTCAATCCTTAGTGCATTATCCAATACAATAAAGCAGCTCCGTACATTATGAGATGCTGCATAGAACAGCATAAAAGAAGACCTTGTTCTTTTTGCTCCAGTAAAGCCAATCTTCTTAAGTATTCCTCATGGCTGAGGGTTCCTTATCTGGCATCAGTATAGAATGTTCCTGAAGTAATTACAGGCACAATCATGAACAAGAACAGAGTAACATACAGTACACTATAAAGAGATGCAGGGTCAGAATGATATTCCAGGGTAACTAACGTTCAGGAATGGTTGTGAAATATTTTTTTTGTTTTTCATCCAGTCTAAGATAACACCTTCATGGTAAAAAAAAAAAATATTAGAGGATAAATGCTTAGGAAAGCTATCTTCAGGTTCTCGTCGTATTAACATTGTATTGCATATTCTGCATTAGACAGGTTCAGAATATAACAGGTTGTGCTTTATATAGTACTGTATTTGTATATTATGTAATACTGAGGTCTCCAATCTAGTCTTGTCTTTGAGAGCACTGTGATTTTGGAGTAAGATGACTTTATTTCAGCACTTGAAACTTTACCAAAGACAACCTGACCTGGTATGGATGTCAATTCTTCCATGATGATAGCAACACTTATTTTTCACATATGTGTCCTGCAAGCAATATGGCTTACAATAAAACATCAGTGTCTGTTATGGATAAAAGGGTTATCCGACTGATAACTGAATTTAGTAGTGCTGCTGGGGCACAACAAAACAAATGAATACTCATCTCTCACGGGGTCTTCATTTCTAGTAGTAGCAGCTTGGTTGGTCTGTATAAGTCTCCCGGCTGATGTCACCAGTTTGTGTGTGGGGACTGCTGCAGCCAATCACAGGCCTCTTCACAAATGGCACATGAGTGCTGTGACATGCCGTTTTGTCAATAAGGGACCGCCAGCACCTATGTTCAGCTGCAGTGGATACCTGGAACAGGGTACCTGTTTACAGACCATTAAAATGAAACCAAGATCATCATGATAGCCCTTACAGATCTGGAACGATTCGCTGGTGAAAATGCTATTCAGCATGGCAATCTTAATGCAGATCTCAATTCCCGACAACATTTTTAACAGCAAATTGCTCAGAATCTGTAAGGGCTATCATGATGTGATGATAGATATATCCCTATTTAAAATAAACCGAAGCTCATCTTCATAGCCCTAAGACCCTGAGATATAGAGCTCTAAAGTGTCCTCCCCCTCCTGCCTCAGCCAGCATCTTAGAGCTGCTTGAAGGAGGAGGAGGAAAGAGCAGAGCTGCGACTGAAGAGACTGATAAATCATCATAGTTTGTGCACGAACTGTATGTAACCTTGTGTGTGTGGGGGGGGGGGGGGAGATGAGGATAGCTATGTAATCTCCTCTCCTAGCTATCAAAGCACATACTACACTTTTGCTCTCTGATTGCCACATAGAGGGATAATGTAATACCAGTCTGAACAAAACCACAAAGTTTATTGGTGCTGTGACCCAGACCCAAATTTACAATCATCCAGATTGTGGCACCAAAAGAGTTTCACCAAACACTTACACAAAGTCATTAATAAAGTTTACATTTGACCCTGTCTCTCCGTACCTGAGCGGGGAGGTTTTTTTTTTTTTTTTTTTTTTGCACCCACAGTATGACCCACCAGGACTTCCATCAGGTTGTCAGATCTAGAATTAAGGCTCTCTAACAACAGTAATGATGAACTGTAGGAACTTCAGAGGTTGCATCCATATGCACTTGTAAATATATGTGCAGTATGTATGAATTCCTCATGTCTTGCAGTTTTTTGGAAAGTATATTTTGTTTGCAGAAAGGAATTGCTTGAGCATGCACTTTAGTTGCAAATTTGTATTTTTTTTGCAATTTTTGTTTGTAATTTGTTTTCTGCTAATTTGCATGAAACTGGTTGAAGTTTGCTATGTGCAGCATAGATTTTTAACATATTAGGGAACAACAACAAAATATTGTTTGTCTTCTGTATCAGTGTTTTTGAGAGTACGATGTTGTTGTAGTTGATGTTTGCGATATATAAATCGTGTACTCCTTGATCTGTTATTTTATATAGTATCTGTTTTCTGTGTGATCCTTACATTATAGAGGATGATACTTTTTAACATTTCCAACTTCAAAGCAGATTTTTGTTCCTTCCAGTTCTGGTGATTTTATGAAGATATGTGCATACAGGTGTAGGCCTTAGTGGTATGAATGAACTCTGCAAATGTTGAACTCTTACTTTTAGAATTTTCTAAATTTCATAAAGGTTCCAGTTCGTATACAGTACCAAGTGGGTATTTGATAATGCTGCAGCTGTCTACTTTCAGAAAATATATATCATGCAATGGGCTCCCTGCATACAATGATGAAGCAGGATGCCCTCTGCTCCCTGCTTCACCATTCATCCCCTCTCTTCCCTGGGAGCTGCAGCCATGTGATGACATCACTTACATCGTACCTGCAGCTCCCTGAAGACTTTCTTTTTGTGTGGTTTGTTTTGTGTGTGTGCGAGGCTATAAAGATGACCTTGGATCAGTTTTAAAGATAAGATCCTCATCTTTAAAATGCTACCAAGATCATCATGAAATCTCTTACAGATCCAGAACGATTCGCTGGTGAAAACCAGGTTTTAAAGATTTCCATCTTTAAAATGAATCCAAGGTCATCTTCATAGCAATGGATCCTGATATATGCAGCTCTAAATTGTCTTCCCCTCCTGCCTCAGACAGCATCTTAGAGCTGCCGAAGGAGGAAGGAGGGGGAAGGAGCAGAGCTGCAGGCTTCAGCGGCTATGATAACTCATCTTTGTCTTTGCATAGCCTGTATGTGACCCCCAGTGTCCCCTCTCCTATCAATCAGAGTGTATACTATACATTTGCTCTCTGATTGTCACATAGAGGGATAATGTAATACCCCTCTCAGTCCAATCAGAGGGATATTTTTCTGTAATACCCCTCTGAACATAACATAACCAAGAGGTTTATTGGCGCTGTGACCTAGACATTTACTAGCGTCCAGGTCGCAGCGTCAAAAGAGTTACACCAAACACTTACAAAACACATACACAAAGTCATCCAAGTTTTTCAGATGGGTATTATAGTGGGTGGTATTGGGGAGGACCACTTATGAAACTGTGCACTGAGTCCACAAATGTGTTAAAACATCTCTGGCTATACCGTGATGATTTAAAATGACTTTTCTATATGACATGTGTTGCTTCTTATGATGACTTGAAATATTGCTCTAAATTTGCAGTTACAGCTCTTACTATTCCTAGCTTCTTAAAATTCCTAGTGCTTGAACTGAGCATACAAAACCAGCAAGCAGAAGCTGAACTATGGGTCATAACCCTAAGCAATGAGTTCTAAACATGACATTTTGGACCATTAAGTGATGAACGCTTATGCAAGGAAACTACTGAAAAGACTTCTATTGAGGACATTTACCACTTTCAATAGGAGTCAATGTTTTCTTTACTGAAATGCCTCTTTAGCTGTAGGCTTTGCTGATATTCACTTTTAGCAGACAAGTGTATGTGCTTCATTTGTGCAGCTTCTGTCCAATAAATAGATACTAAACACCTTAGTTTACAAGGCTCAAGAAAATCTTTTGTTAAATAAATGAACCATCTGTTTTACATTTACTCCCGACAGGCAAAACCTTTTTAAAACCAGTAGGATTTTTACTGGTTGGGAAAGTGTTTTCTATCAGACGTCTAACTACAGTACAGTATTTTTAACACCAAAATGGCCTCTGTAAGAAGTCTGTAACTGAGCAGTAAAATATTTTTTATAACTGTATTTATCTTATTGTCTTTTGGGCAAATGTTCTTTAGTCGAAACAAGATTTAACTGTTTTATTTTCTGAATATTATTCTTTCTATTCCATAATGCCCTAACACAGTATTGTATGGGCAGATGAAACCAGTACTGCCATCTCTGCCAGCTAGGAGAATAGCATGATTATCCTTCCCTGTATATTCTTCTAGAGAAGATAAGGAGCCATAAGTATACAGACAGTGAGGCTGGATAGTCATCCTCTTCATTATAACTGAGTGATAACTGACGCTGGGTTCCCACCAGCGCTTGATTTCCGTTTTCAGGTTTCCGTCTTCTGCAGACAGAAGACGGAAACCTGTCAAACCATGTCCAGCCGTGAGCGCTGGTGAGCGCTTGTGTCCTCTGTGGCAAAACCTTTTTTTTTTTTTTTTTTTAACTGGACACAAAGTTGGACATGCAGTACTTTGTGTCCAGTTTAAAAAAACAAAACAAAAAGAAACTGTTTTCACTGCGGACAGCACAACAAGCTCACCGGCGCTCACGGCCGGACACTTTTCAATCCCATTCAAATGGATGGGTTTGAAAAATGACTGCAGGTTTCCATCTCCTACCCAGTTTTGGGCAGGAAACGGAAACCTGCATAACAGAGACCCAGGGCGCAGATGTGAACGAGCCCTCAGAGCCTGTCTAGTCATAAATAGTAAAGCTGATCAAACATCCTTAGGTTCATTTGGAATGGGACCAGCTGACCATCTAAATTGTATGAGGAACTCCTGACTTTTCTCCAAAAGCGGTGAAAACTAGAAGGATCAGCCATTTAGATTTCAACATGCCCAGTCCTTATTTTCTTATGGTTTATGAGCAAGAGGTGTTTAGCAGTTCTCTTTCATTATTCAACACATGCATGCCTATGTGAGCCAACCGTGCATTTTGGGGGAGACAGGATAGCTGCTGGTCTAATAAATGTTCATCTGAAATGTAAAGAGAGCTAGATACTAAAGCCTCATGTAGTGAGACATGGCAGAAACACATCCACCTAGTACACTACATCAAATATCAAAGCTGAATCTCATTCTAGTTCAAGCTACTACATTTCCCCTGGAGGTCTGATACTCATTTGTAGGAGAGGCAACATGACTGTTCTAGTTGCTCTGTCCCTTTTAGTGATAACATTTTAATGCATGTGAAGCTGAACAAAGAACCAACCTTGGTTGGGGTTCCTTCTATAGGCCCATGGAATTATGTTTTTGTTGCAATGTAACATGCAAGTACTGAACACAGACATGATAAGAGGATAGGAGTTTCAGACTTCTTTATTGTAACTTTGAAAATGTAGAACAACTTTGAACAATTCGCAAACCTAAAGGAAATGGTGACACAGAGGTCTGTTGCCATCTTCCTTCAGCCTTCAGAGGTATCTCCCTCATACCTTATATGTTGAGGTGCTGTTTGGACTGCTCTCTTGTCAAAGACTCCATTGTCTGGTCTTCCGGGGTTCGGATGTTATTGTACACTCCTTTGGTCTGGAATCCAATGGGCTCCTGTGTTCAGCCTGTTCTCAGTCTGTTTTTCTGGTCTCCTGGGAGCCGATTAACTGATGAGCACAAAACCCAGGTCTCTAACCTTCCAAGGCTTCATCTCCTTCTGTCTCCTGTCCCTAGCAGGCCAGCAACCTAGACAGCACCATTATTAGCCTCTAGTGTGCCAGGGTTTTGCTCTCCACATTACATTGGCATTTGTTCTAATCCACTCTTTAACAATATTATGGAGTTGTACTTTGTATACACTATGAAGAAATATGGCAGCCTGACTTATCCAGACAACTAATAATAATATACATGGCCAACTGATCTGAACATGTACAATTGTCAAATGCAAACAATATTGAAAAGTCAAACACTTTTTCCTCATAACCAGTCACATGGAAAATCCACAAATTAAGTTAATACAAAGCATGTTAAAAAAAAAAATGTAGGAATTTATTTTGAAGAAATCTGAGATGGCACAATTGGCAAATGCTGTTTAACTCTCTTGTAGCTCGAGGTCTAGACACATATGGAATGCATCCAGGATTCAATTTGGAGTTTAGTACTTCTTTATGAACTCCCCAGATGATTAGTGTAACAGTGGGGGTTCTGTAGCATTCTTGCTAGACAGTAATGGAAATCTTTTATCTAGAAAACGGTTCATCAGTTACAGATTGTTAATATAATTGCTTGTATACCGTACATGACCGCATAATGGCTCCACACACCCGAGTCGCATGGCAGAATTATTCTATCTGTATCCTTCCAAGTTGATGCTAGGTTTTTTCTGTCATTCATAGTTCCGACATGGAATATGTTATACTACTTAGGCTGGGTTCACACGATGTATTTTGGCTCGTAATGTGGCACGTAGACGGCGCGGGAGCTTTTGCGGGCCGTATATGCAAAATCACGTCCGCAAAATAGCGCCGTGTATACGATCCATGCTCCCATTGAAATCAATGGGAGCGTATACGGCCCGCAAAAGCTCCCACGCTGTCTATGTGCCACATTACCAGCCAAAATACATCGTGTGAACCCAGCCTTAGTGTTCAGAGTTGAAACCAGGGTTCCCTTCACCGCTGACAATAATTCAGTTTGCAGCCTTGGTGCTAAATCAGCAGGCTATGACACATTGCCTTATTGGCACCTCCTTTGTCCCCTGACGCTCAGAAGCAGAGGGACATTCCTTTATAGATGTGTGCTCCCCTATACTCTAGTGCAGAATATTTTTGTACTATGACATGATATGGCAATACATGTTGTGCTTTCAATTATATACTGTGGAGCCACAAGGGCCTTTGCCCTTAGTATAGGTTATAAAAATCTAAATGTAACCCCTTTAACCAGAGTTTAAGACATGAAAAACATATCTGGTACCACAAGTTTATTCTTTATTTCATGCTGGTGCCAATTCTGTAATCTATATCTCATGGCATTTAATATATTGCTGTATAAGACATAATAAAACATTTGGGGTATTCAGACCCTTCAGAACAAGCACACATAAAAGTAATAGTAATAGAAAATGCTCAGTTATCACGTTGGTTCAGACAAAAAGTATTGGACTTAGTCCAGCTACATAGATGTCACATAGAAATCATACCTCAATAAGCAAGTATTGACCCCAGCCCTCCCCCCCTTCAGTAGGTATCACTGTTCAAAAGTTAAGGATATTCTAAACCTGACCACTTCCTTGCGTTATTTTAATATAGTGATCTATAGCCATTATCAGGGGCGCCGCGATAGGAGAAGCAGTTGCTAATGGGCCCTGGACTCCGAGGGGCCCCCTCTGTCGCATAACATATAACACTATTCCGAATAACACAAGGGAGGTGGGGACCTCATTAAAGATTTTGCACTGGAATCCAGGAGGTTCAAGTTTCTAGGTAACATGGCAACTAGTGGCAGTGACATCAAGGTTATTATTTATAGCCCAGTGATTGCACTATACAGAGCCTGAAAACAATGGCGAGGAAGCAGGAATTTCTTCACTTTAATTATGAAAAGGAAAGCATGGTATTGTATTATACAATAATAAAGATCTCACGTACAGCTCCTCAGGAGTTAAATTTCCGGTGTTCACCCTGCTGCACGGCTCTTCCTGGAAAGGCTGCCAGCTTATTGAAATCTGCTGACAGAAGCTAATTGCACTATCGGGGGCATCCCATAATCACCAGCTCAATCACTTCAATGAACTAGCCAAACTAAAAGATGATTAAACTAAACTTGAAAGGTTTGCTTTATTAAGCGATAACCAAAAAAATGATGGATTGTTTTCATATTGTGTTCCTCTAAGATGACCAAGCGCTGGTTTGCATATTTGAGTATATGTGCTTGTAGCATCAGGTTCCCTGCACTAGGTGTACATGCAGCTAGAGTGGTTCCAACCGTACCTGTTAAAGGATAGCCTCCCAATATTGAGAAAAATAGCACAATACCTGAGGTATGTATGGGAAGCTACGGTTTCAGCTGCAGTAACATTAAAAGGGTTATTCACTTTTTTTTTTTTTTTTGTATATTGTGAGCCCCATATAGGGATCACAATGTACATTTTTTCCCCCATCAGTATGTCATTGGAGTATAGGAGGAAATCTACACAAGCATGGGGAGAACATACAAACTCCTTGCAGTTGTTGTTCCTGGCAGGATTTGAACCCAGGACTACAGTGCTGCAAGGCTGCAGTGCTAACCACTGAGCCACCATGTTGCCCTGGAGGTTATCTACTTTCTAATATTGATGGCCTATCCTTATGATAGGATAGGACACAGTCATCTATATTAGATCTGTGAGGGTCCAACACCCAGGACATCCTTAGATCTGCAGGATTCAGGACTCTGTGACTCCCAGTAATGCTTGCATTCCGGGGACTCACTGTAGTGGCTTCGCTGCCCCAGTGAAGTCTCCATCACTAACTGCCCCTACAACAACATATACCGTATTTTTCAGATTATAATACGCACTTTTTTACCCAAAATTTCGGGGGAAAATGAGAGCAGAATTGCTGCATCACGCGCTCCTGCCACCGCTGGTTTTCTGCAGCGGCAGGAGCGTAGCAATACTGCAGGCCCTGTGACAGCAGCTAACACACTCCCCGGCATCCGCCGTTCTATTATAGCGGATGCCGGGTCCAGAGCGAAAGCCTGTGATCTCTGATCGCAGGCATCAAATACCGAAGCTTATGCCTGCAATCAGAGATCGCAGGCACGAGCTCTGACAACTCCGCTGTCCTCCACCCCCCCACCCCCAAAAAAAGTTTAAAGTTAGCCTTGGGGCCAGTCCCCACCTTTAAAGTTGCAGGCCAGCTCCTGTGCGGCGAGCTTGCTGGAGCCAACCTGTTCCGGTGACAGCCGGGAGCCTACTGAAGGCTCCCAGACCTGTCATCGCTATATTACTATTGCGGCTGGTCTATGACCATCCGTAATAGTAATGTATAGAATCTCCCATAGACGGCAATACACTTGTATTGCCGTCTATGGGACTTGCAAGCAAATGACTGCAGGTTCAGGCCCCCTAGGGGGCGCTAATGAAATAATTTAAAAAAAAACTTAAAAAAATATAATAAAAAATAAACTAAATAAAAGTTCAGCTCCTTTCCCTAGAATACATATAAAAGTATAACATTACTGTGAAACATATATACATTAGGTATCCCTGTGTCCGAAAATGCCTGGTCTACTAATATTTTTCCTGTACAGTGAACGTCAAAATCAAAAGTGCTAGACCGCTGGGTTTTTCTCACCATTTTGCCTGTGATTTAAATAAAAGGTGATCTAAGCAATAGACATTTCCCAAAATGGTATAACTAAAAAGTACATCTGGCCCCACAAAAAAAAAAACGCCCTATACATCCCCGTACAGCTGCAGGGTCACCTGTCAATGTGGCCTTGCAGCCGTTGCAAAACTACATCTCCCATACATTAAATATTTTACCATTTTTTGCTTGAAATTTTTTTTTCCCTATTTTTCTCCTCTAAAACCTAGGTGCATCTTATAGTCCAATGCGTCTTATAGTCTGAAAAAGGTAGGTGTGGCTTATACATGAGTTTGGTGGTGGTAGGATGCCTGTGGGAGCTGTGGGGCAAAGATGTAAAGAAGCGGTATCAAAAGATCTACAGTTAAACCTTTCTCTGGTGTGTTAAAGATATAGTTCAAATCCAGAATTATTGGAGGTTGAAGTCACAGGCCTACTCTAAGAAGAGATATAATGTTGATGTCTCAATGACAACACATGATGCAGTTCCTTTATAAAAAAAAATAAATCAAAATCCATCTTAAAGTTTTTTACAGAAATAGTGGGCTCTAAACTTCTTGTAAACTTTCTATGACAGTTCCTTACATGCTAATAGTCAGGATAAGAAGGGTTGCATTAGTATATATTGATAGATTATATATTAGAATATCAGAATAAATAAGATAAGACAAGATAATCCTTTAATAGTCCCACCATGGGGAAATTCAGTGTGTTACAGCAGCATAGATAATACAGTAATATATTACAAGAAAGAACACGTACTAGCTCAGAATAGCAGATAGAAAAGATACAAGGAATCATAGCAACTAAAAAGAAAAAAAGGACTCAGGATCATTTAGTTCTCTGTGTAGAGTGATCTTCGCTTAGCCTGATGTTGATTATACAGCCTGACTGCGGTTGGGAGGAAGGATCTTTTATAGCGCTCCTTCTCACACAAGGGGTGAAGCAGTCGGTCACTGAAAGTACTGCCCAGTGCTGTCATGGTCTCATACATGGGGTGGGATTTGTTCTCCAGCATGGTGCTCACCATAGACAGTATCCTTCTGTCACCCACCACCTGTACTGGGTCCAGGGGGCTCCCCAGGACAGAGCTGGCCCTTCTAACCAGCTTGTCGAGTCTATTCCTACCCCTGGCTGGTATGCTACTCCCCCAGCAGGTCACTCTGAAGAAGATGGCTGATGCTACCACAGAGTTGAAATAGGCCCTAGAAAGTGGTCCCTGAATTCCGAAGGCCCTCAGCCTCCTGAGCAGGTAGAACCTGTCGTGACCCTTTCTGTGCGGAACATCCAGGTGATCCGCTGTAAATGAAAAAGCTTGAAAATGTGATGGGAGAAAGTACAGAAGCGAGAGAAATAATAGTCACATAAAAGTATAAGGGAAGGGCACATATTCCAATAATTATACAGTTTTGAAAACAAAAATGAAGTAAATAATTTTAACTTGGCAAGTTATTGCATCATATTAAAATCATAAGGTACTGTACACTAAATCTAATTTACGCTCTCATTGATATAAATGGGTATATATGCAGACATCTTTTTGCATATACCCTTCAAAGACAATTTTCATACCTTTTTTCTGTTTGAAGTCTTTGGGTCCATGAAATTCACGTTTATAACACAGATCCAATATGTTGAAAATAGTTTAAAAATAATAATAATAATAATAATAATAATAATAATAATAATAATAATAATTGCTGTTTGTCATGTCTATTTTTTAATTTACCATGGCTAAAACTCCTCCTAAACTGGGATCTCCATTAATACAAAACAATCAGTGTCTGCAAAACACATGACTACATAATTACTAATAATAGGCTAGTGATTTCATTTTTTATACTATTATTATTATTATTATTATTATTATTATTATTATTACTATCTTATTTAATTTTGTTACTATTTTCGTATTTCATTTCTTTTACTATTTTATTTATCTTTTCATTGTATTTTTTTGCAAACCACATCATCACAAAAGACTGCCAGTATATTATAGCTTTTCAATGCCTTTCATATTTGTTACGGCCCCTTTTTTAGGACCGAGGTAGCACATAAGTGTTGAATAGGTTGTATTAGGGTCTTACCTATGAATATCCTAGTTGTATGATTCTTTGGTGTACGATTTTGCAATATATTTGGAACATTTGCAATATGAATCCTTTAGACAGGTTAATATTTCTGTTATGCTTTGTGTTTTATTAGATTCTGTGAAATAAAGCTGTCATGGAAAGTATTTTTCTTCTTCGGATAAGAGAACCTTTTTTCTTCAACTGGATACGTAGTTGATGTTATCTTACTATGAACTACTTCATCATTTAAGATGAAATTTTGCTTCTTATCATCATGGAAAATACTTTTAAATACATGACCTTAATTTTTATAGCAATGCCATTTGCAAACAGAATGAATCTACACCAATGTTCAGTAACTGTATATTTCATCTTGTACTGAGTCTTTGTTACAGCCTGTGTTATATTTAAGAAGTGTACTTACACTGTACCTGGTTGTCCTTGGAAACCGTCATCAAGCTGGAAATCAGACTGATTCCTTATGGGCTCTTTCCACTTTGTATTTGATCCTTTTTTTTTTTAGATGGCATATATTGAGATGATAAGCAAAAAATATAAACTGTGCTGGTTGTCTCTATATATTGAATGACACCATTACTACCCTATTACTTAGAGTAAAAAAGATATGACACCCCCAAGAAACAAAAAGAACAATCTTTGAAGATCCTTCTGGATCTGTCAATTCAGTGTAGCCCAGGGGGCAACACGGTGGCTCAGTGGTTATCACTGCGGCCTTGCAGTGCTGGAGTCCTGGGTTCAAATTCTTCCAGGAACAACATCTGCAAGGAGTTTGTATGTTCTCCCCGTGTTTGCATTACATTTCCTCCCATATTCCAAAGACATACTTAAATGAAAAAAAGAATGTACATTGTGATCCCTATATGGAGCTCACAATCTACATTAAAAAAAATTCAGTGTAGCCCAGTGCAGAGATTTTCGAGTGCAAACATCAAGCATACACTGCAGATATGAAGCATAAAGGCTTAGACATACTTGTGTAACATGAAGAGGGAGTCTCTGATCAAGCCTTGTGTGCTCAAATAGGGGACCCCTAGTCTTGAATCGTCAGCTTAGAAATCATTAACTGATAGGGGACTTCAATAAAGAAGGAAATAACATGACCCTCTTCTATAAACTGAATACTCCCATGTGTGGATAGAGTAGTATTTCAGGTGCAGGTTTCTACACTATGGGTCACGACAACCGAAACATACGGCATGCTGCAAGAGCCATCTGTATGAAGGACTCCATGAATATCTGGATTAGTGGAGACAAGATAGATAAAACTCTGCAGCTAGGGGTATACCGGGAGGACCTCTTTAAATTATTCTGTAATACAAATATCTAATATGTTTGCAATTATTGCTATATTGTGCAGTTGGAATTGTGAAGAATGGAAAACATTATCTTGGTAACTAAGATCAGCTTTTTCTGCTTTGCCTAATATTCTTATTAATCAGCAAGAGCTTAAATTATGCTTAATGTCTAATCCTGAAAACATAAGAATAATACTAGTGAAAAACATTACATAATGCCAGTAACTGTTCCCCTTATGTGTGGGCCCAGCTTCAACTTCCTCTTTATAATGTGTGCGCTGTATGTAAAGTCACTTATATTTGCATGGCTGGGAGGAAATACCAAGTCCGGACCATTGGACCTAAAAGTGCAAGTACAAAATGATTTACGAAATAAAAGCTTTCAGAAAAAATACAAATATCTGCCGAGGAGATCCAATATCTTTGCAGATCTGGGTATAGAGGCAAGGCTTGTTTACCTAGGTGCTAATTTCTTCCCTGTTTGTGATGGCATTAATCACCAAAATATTAATAAAGTATTTAAATAAGGCCTGTGCTAATGTAAATACATGGCAATTCCTGCTGGAAATGTATGAATAAATTGCCAACTGGCTGTTAAAAAGCTTGTTGTGAACAGGGTGTGTGTCTATAGTCTCTGACGCTGCCAGGACTGATCGGACGGTGTCACGGTATACGTGGACACACTCCTCTGAATAATTGTAATACCCAATTTTTCATCCTGGAAATGCATGAAAAAAAGAATAACAGAACAATATTTCAATGCACATAAAAAAGTGCTTCAGAATTTTTTATGATCTAGTGTAAATTAAACAGGGAATAATAGAATTTAATAAAACCAATCTGTCAGGATTGGTAACTAATGCAAAACCTTCCTTCGGATAGGCTATAAAAACCTGATTGGTAGGAGGCCGACACCCTGACCGATCAGCTCTATAGAGCAACTTCCAATGCCAACAACAATGGGCTGGAAGCAGCAAACTTCATCGACTGTATAGCGGCATTTTCATTGGATCTCCGCTTTTATTGTAGTCAGTGGGAACTGAGCTGCAGTGAAGGCACCCGGCTGCTATACAGAGAAATTCTGCATCTGGCCCCATATTGTGTAAAGGAAAAGTGCCTGATATGGCTCCATACAGCTGATGGGGCCAGGTGTCGGCCCCCTACCAATTAGGTATTTTTGCTCTATCCCAAGGATGGACCATTAAATAAATTAATTCCGGACAACCCCTTTAATATTCCCCCCTCCCAATGCCCCAAACACTTTAATGTCATCCCATACAATATAAACGCCCCATGCAGTACAGGTCCCTATACAGTATGGGGCACTAGTGAAGTGGCCGTAAAAAAAATAAATTGGGTCCAGACAACCCCTTTAAAGAAGCTGTGCAATCCCTGTGGTGGCCAGGGAGGTGTAAATTTAAAAGAAAAAAAAAAACAAACTCTCCTGTTCCCAGCACCCCATTGTCTCCATGAACAGGTAAGTATGTTTTGATTTGTTTGGGGGGGGGGGGGTTTACTTCATTTTTACATCTTCCTGCCTGCCACATGGGTTTCTACAATTCCTGGACAACCCCTTCAAAGGGTTTTATTATCTTTCTAATATTGATGGTCTGTCCTTAGGATAGGCCATCAATATTATGTCTGCGGGGGCCAACAGCCACGAGCTCTGCAGATCAGCTTTTCCGGGACGGTGCAGTGCAGTGCAGCTACAGGTAATTTTAATTCCAGAAGCAACACTGTTTGCTTGTCATATAGGGTGTAGCGGTGGGTTTAGCTAGTGCAGTTGTGCACATCGTATGGCTGGGTAGGCAGCATGACTCCCAACATGTTATTAACTATACCCATGTTATCTCGGTATAGTTGATCTGCAGGAGTCCTGGCTGTAGACCCATGGAATCAATTCCACAATTGTTCCTTATATATCCCATTCTGACACTGGATGTATAGTTTGTGTGCTTATGTGAAAAAGCTTAGTCTGTTTGAGAAAATTTCAGTCAAAATCTTGTCTAGCCAGGCGATATCAATACAATGAGCTAATCCCTCCTAAAAATATTACTAGTTCTATCTTTAGTTTTCAATCTATGCACATGCAAGGTGGTAGGAGCTACGGTCTTTCAAAAATGTCCTTACCCAGAATTGGCCTGTGTAACTGTTGTGAATATTTACTTGTGCTTTGTATTTCTTCTAGTGCATTTTATGTAGATTTTGGTGCCCCTTTGACACCACTCAGTGTACAGTCTTAGGCCTCGTTCACATCTGCATCGGTACTCCATTCAGGGAGTCTGCAAGGGGCACTCCCCTGGATGGACTTTGAGCGCATTGGCAAGCGGTGTACAGTGAAAGCACACGGATCCCCATAGACTATAATGGGGTCTGTGTGCTTTCTGCACGGTCTCCACACGAGTCATATGGCCAGGAAACTAGATCTTGAACTACTTTTCTGTCTGTACCGTGCGGACACTGCGCGGAGAGCACACCGACCCCATTATAGTCTATGGTGTGGTGACGTCTGTGTGAATCAACCTTATTTCTTGGCTGTGACACTAATATAATCAAGAAGCAGTGATCTGGCTTCTGTGTCCTTAGGTTAGATAGGTTAGAGTAGGGAGCGACAAGCTTAGCCCAGGGTGACACTTAGTTGGTATATTACTATTATCCCTCCTTGGTGAATGTCTTTACACTGATTTTTGTCTATTGTTCCATGATATATTTTAAGTAAACGTCAAGGTTTTTGAGGCAAAAGGTAATTTCTATTCCAAAGCGCTAACAGTTTGATTTCCTGCCAAAATCACTCATGCCTCTCCATATGCTCCCCATTCTGTTCCTTTCATCTTCAAATTAGGAGTAGCCGCCATAAAAGTTAATCATTACATAGAAGGATTTAAAGATTTAGAGACATTCCTCAAGATGACTGTTGTGTTTTTATTCTGTAAAAAATGCCATTCATAGCTCAAGGGTTTTGTTAGTTTTTTTGGGGGGAGGAGATGGAAGATAAGAATGCACCTGATCTTGTAGAGCTATTGAAACCTGTACATGACCTCCCAAACTAAGCAAAGACCAAACAGAAAAGTCTGCTTTTCTTCCTTGTATATCAGGACAATTTATTTCTCTCTTACACTGGTTGAATGGATTCTTATCTGGTATTTGAAAGGGGGAGTCTCCTGCCTATACAACGCTGTTGCAAGTGGGATTCAGTGGAATGTCAGAAAAAAAAAATATTTTCAAGCAGTGTGTATTCTTAATATGTTTGATGTTTTTGATTCAGAATTTACTGTCCATATTTTTTAGGTTTTAGGTTTCACAGTGGGGGAATTTATTATATAGTTTACAACAGCTTCAGACGTAAAATGTATGATAAAAACACAATGTTTGTTGCACGTCTGTATGCATATCAAAAATAGCGAATTTTCCCTATTTGTGATTGTTAAATGTAGGAGGTGAGTGGTCATTGGCACAGGTCTTCTACAGAAGGGGTCCCCAACATTTTTTTGCACCACGGATCAGTTCCAATTAAGGCATTTTCCCTATGGCCCAAGGTAGGCATAGGAAAGTTGTACCGATCACATGGGACCACTAACACATTGGCCAGTACACATAAAAACTCATTGTAGCAGAAGTATGAGTGTATATATTAGATGTTCATACATTATAATTTGTCTTTATGTGTGTTGATTGTACTCCATTCTGGTATTACATAAACAATTCCTGTGACTGCAGATATACCACACTTACCTCTCCAGGTCGACCACAGGACAATATGAATGCCAGGTCGGGCTGGGTCACAGATATAGATGTGGACAGATCAGGGCCATGACGTGTGCACCTTGTATACGCCACCCAGTCTGTACTCTCTGCTCTGCTTATATACATCCTCCCCCTGGTCCCCCTGCATATTGTGGTCATTGTGTGGCCTGGTACCAGGTAGACCACAGCCTAATAGTTGTGGACCTGTTTTCTAAAGGCCTTTTTCCAGATTTCCTAATAGATAGATATACAGTGGTTGATGCTGCATGTTAAATCTGGTGTATCTTTGGACTGTCAAAACTGTTTCTATTACCTTTTAGTCTGTTTACTGTGAGCCAGAATTTTATAATAACATAATTTTGGCACATCCTGATATATTTAGGCTAAGGCCCCACGATGCGAGAACACAGCAGAAAAAAAAATGTTTTACAGTACCAACAAAGGAAATGAAATTCTGGCTAATCCCATCCACACATTGCAGAAAAGCTGCATTGTTGAAAAAAGCAGTATGTCAATGTTACCTGTGACAGCACTTGAGTTTTCCTTTATAGATTTAATAAGGGAAGAAAAAACTGAAGAAAAAAGCACAGCAAAAACTCTATAAAAAATGGTGTGGGGAAAAAGTGTGATGCGTTTCCACTGTGTTGTTCTCAGCAACGGTTTTTAGCTGCATTCCACAATGTGGGGTCTTGGTCTTAAGCCGCAACTATTTTCTGAGAATTCATGCTAACATGCCTAGCAAGTTGGAAAATACTTGAACTTAAAGCATATGTGCCAAGATGTGCCTAAGATTTGCCACATTTACACCTAGACTTTATCACAATAGCAAATCTGGGGCATTATACAGTAAAAGTGAGTTTTTTGCTCCTCTGCCAGCACACTTTAGAAAATAAAGATGGTGGTGTCAACTGCTTAATTGTGGATTCTCCCAGTCCTTAGAGAGTAGGCTAGCATGATTGCACATAGCCAGCTTAAACAGTAGAAGTAGTATCACTTGAACCCCCCTCCCCCTTTACTTACCCAACCTCAGCCAAAAACTTTGTCATAGAAGTCATTGCGGCTGTGCAATGTGCCATGTGAGACTAGGGTTACTGGACTGGACTTTGGCTGTTACACACTTTTAGTACCAAAGTTTTCAGTTTTACGCTACATCTATGTTAAAGGAGTTTCCGAAATACCTGTTTCTTCTCCCTACCTGTATTCTTCAGCAAGTTGGAGGTGAGGGCTTTGACTGTATGATGAACAGGACACTATGAAGTACCTTAATAGATATAGACATTGAATGAGAGATTTATTATGATTACTAGCAATCGAATATAAATGCAGATCAAATAATATATACAGTAGATGTATATTATATTACACAGGTTTGTATAGAAGACTTTCACATAGAACAGACTTGTAGTAAAGTCATTGTTATCGTAGTGTTTACATATAGAGATAACTGACTCTGTCTGAGCCTTTATCACCAAACTGCAATTAGCTGAACTGATTGTCCTGCTGGTAGTGAGAGAACTCTGCCCCCACCAGACAGCAGTGATTCATCCCTCCAACCTGTGTTATCAGATACAGGCCAGGCACCAAGGAAATGCTGCATAAACAATGGGTGGAATGATCTAAAATAACAGGCAAACAAGGCAGTATAGCTAAAACAATGTATTTAGGAAAACTCTTGAATTTACATAAGCTAGTGGTATAGATAGGATCCTTGAGATAGGGAAACCCTTTTAAGTAATAAAAGTAAATGTGGTTGTGTTGTGATACTATGCCCACAAATGATGAATGCAAGAAATGAATTACCATGTAGCCTTTGCCTAACCCCCTCAATTCTGGACAATGACTGAAACAACTTCTGAGTTGCTGAAATTATGGACATGTTTGGTAATCTTCTCTCCTGCCCCGTGATTAGTACCGAGCCTGCTATCTGCACTAGTGTAGAAGTATCTGTGCATTTCACAAGTGCTATAACTATAAAGTATCTGTTCTCCTGCTTGGACCCCAGTGATCAGCTGTAATCTCATTATCAATACCCTTCAACCTATTCACAGTATATTTATCTAATATATCGCTAACATAACATTCTAGTGTCTATGGGGCCAATATTCTTGTAGAAATGTATTTAGAAGTGTTTGGTAATTAATAGATCATGAATATGTAAGCATTTTGCTCAACAGTGTATGTTATGTAAACTCACACAGTGCCACATAGGAGGGCATTAATCAAACCTTTCATGGGTCACTGTATAGTCCTGTTTATAACACTGTAGCCTTTGAATGTTTATTTTGCCAACTGTAGTGTGTACAGAGTAGACACATCCGAATTGGGTATATTGTGTATGCAATTGCTAAATGACGTTTCTTATCACTGGACTATATGTTAGTGAAGGTTGGTTGTTTAAAAAAGTCACTTCAAATACATTGTGGCCAAACATGCAAATCTTAATGTCGGTTAAGAGATTTAATCCTTTTCATTAATATTTTTTGTGCTTCTTCTTTACTTGTCTTTCATAGGTCAGGACACTGTTTGTTAGCGGGTTGCCTTTAGACATAAAGCCACGAGAGCTGTACTTATTATTCAGGCCTTTTAAGGTAATTGGTAACTTTATTACTATTTCTATGGTTTGTATTTAGTCGGCTTGTAATATTATCCTCTAAAGATGAACGAGTAGTATTTGATCGAGTAGGTATTCAATCGAATACTATGGTATTCAAAATATTCATACTCTATCGAATACTACTAGCTATTCACAGTAAATATTCGATTCAGAGCCAGCGTTGATTGGCTGAATGTTATACAGTGTATAGCATTCAGCAAATCAACGCTGGTTCTGCAGCAGGCTCGTCCTTGCTAGTCAGGAGAGCTGGCAGCTTGCTGTTATGAGGGAGCTTACTTTTTCTCATAGGAATGAATTGACCAGCGTTGATGGGCCAGTGTACAGCATTCAGCCAATCAACACTGGTTCTGCCGGAGGCTCGTCTGTGAGGAGGCGGAGTCTAAGATCGTACCACAGCAGTCTCCATTGTGGTCCGATTTTAGACTCTGCCTCCTCACAGACGAGCCTCCGGCAGGATCAGCGTTGATTGGCCGAATGCTGTACACTGGCCAATCAACGCTGGTCAATTAATTCCTATGAGAAAAAGTAAGCTCCCTCGACTAGCAAGAACGACCCTGCAGCGAATCAACGCTGGTTCTGCAACAGGCTTGTCCTTGCTAGTCAGGAGAGCTAGCAGCTTGCTGTTACAAGGGAGCTGACTTTTTATCAGCGCAACTGCAAGCGCTGTACAGTTAAAGCGCACGGACCCCATAGACTATAATGGGGTCCGTGCGCTTTAACTGTACAGCGCTCCTCCTAAACACTCTCCTCCTGCTATTCGTGGACTTGGTGACTCTCATTTAGTCGAATAGTGGTTTCCCCTGAAACGAGCATTTTGTCCCATAGACTATAATGGGATTCGATATTTGATCGAGTAGTCAAATATTGAGGCTCTACTCAAAACAAATATCGAATTTCGAATATTTCACTGTTCGCTCATCTCTATTAACCTCTTATGGGGTGTCTCATTTTATGTAAACAATATGTACTGAATGTATAAATGAAAAGTCATACAACTTTACAGTACACTTTGAATATGTCACGTTTTTGAGATTTGTTTGCTGTTAGTGAATGAGAATACCATTGATTACATTTCATGGCATCAGACTTGTACACAGGTAGCCCTGTTCAAGCTGAGAAATTCATACAGTCTAGGCAATTCTATATAAATATTATTACAGCTCTGTACTATCTCTGAGAACAGAGTCATTATGATGAGCTCATAAACTACTATTTTGTGCTAATGTACCTCCAAAATCATATGGCACTGCTTCTAGGGGACATTGCCGTACTGAGTGATTTTGTTAGCCCCTATAATGCTCTGACAGATGTATACCACCATGTACTTATGGCCAGCCTTAGGTTAGATAGGACCCTGAGCAGAATCCTCTTGTGGTACCTAGATTTTATATTGGATTCACTGTGTCCAATTTAAAAAAAAATGCCACTTTGTGACCCCGGATTTAAGAAAATGCTCCCACTGTTTCCTCTGAAGTATCCCTAGAAAATCCATGAATCACACTGGGTCTTAAATTTTAAAAAAATAAGGGGCAACACGGTGGCTCAGTGGGTATCACTGCAGCCTTGCAGCACTGGAGTCCTGGGTTCAAATCCTTCCAGGAACAACATCTGCAAGGAGTTTGTATGTTTTCCCCGTGTTTGTATGGATTTACTCCCATTCTACAAAGACATACTGATAGGAGGAAAAAAATGTATATTGTGATCCCTATATGGGGCTCATAATCTACATTTAAAAAGCAGCCCCTACCATCCTATTATGCCATATTCACATCCTGATGCACCAGAGCTGACAACCAGCCACTCATGGCTCCCCCTGAACGGCACAACTTGATGACATCATAGGGTTGCCTTCACTGAAAACAATGTGTTATTATATATTTGTTTATTAGATATATATGGCTTCATTTTCTTTGGGTCAATTTTTTAAAATAACTTTTTAATGCCTATTTGTATATTTTTCAATTCAGGAGTTGAAATAGTAAAGAAAATTGTGTTTATGGCACTGTTTGATAACTGATAGAAAAGTAACAGCAAAAAAACACGTAAGGCCAAAATTATGAAGCTGGCTAAACCCCCACCACCACCACCACCACTTTATTGTCTACAGTAAAGAATGACAGCACAGATTTTATTTTCCATTCTACTCTTTAAAAGCTGAAGCTGCGCAGTCATTGGTTGCTGTTAGCTATAGGCTTTTCTTTTACACCGTTTCTTTATTATTTTTAAATCACTGCCAAAAGAGAGAGCTAGTACGTTCCCTTCCTTCTGTATTGAGAGCTGTTACCTGCTTCTCATTATGTAGGGTGTATGGGACTGTATGAAAAGAAAATCAGGGTGGGGGGAGGACTGTACACGGCCATAACTCTGCATTATACAACAGCTGCATATAAATATCCCAATCCCAACCAGCGATATCAGAGATTTATCTAGGGGTTCAGCACAGGAGGGCAAATATGTTCAAGTGCGCCCACTACCCAGGTATACCAATATTATCACTATAGAGTGACCATATACTGGTAGATACCAGCTCCATACAAGGCTCTGCAGACCATTCAGATGAATACAGTAGTGCCTTATAGGTAACATCTTTGATTGTATTTATTCTCATTTCTCATCTCTTTTATCTGGACCGTCATGACAGTTTCTTCCTCACTTTAACAAATACCTGACCGATATTGGCTTCACCTATATAGTCTCCATCCTGCTGCTACCCCCAATTGTAAAATGTAATATAACCTCCTCCCAGAATGAAGGGAGTGCTTCTTTAGATTAACAATGTCCCTGTGTGCACCCTTAAATAATGCTCTTTATTAATAATGTTCTATGTGTTTCTTAATTAAAGGGGGGTTTTCACAGTCACTATAAAACACACCATGCTATGTTAACAGGTGCCATGGCTCTTTCAAACAGCTGATCAATGGAAGTGATCCACTGATCTTATTGGTGATCTATCCTAAGGATAGATCGAATAAAATGAGCTGGAAAACCAGTTTAATAAATCCCAAGTGCCACCTTAATTAAATGAATGACTCCCTTATATTACATCACCTGACATAAATAAAGCCAACCTCCTAATAACCCTTTATATAAATGATGCCCCTTCTATTCATAATCACCCCTTATATAAATGACCCCCCCATGTTCATAATAATGCCCCCTTTATAGTCATAATGCCCCTTAACAATCCCTTATACTATTAAAAGGCCCACAACTGAGTTAAAAAAAGAAAAAAAAAATAAGTTAGACTCTGCCTGCGATCCCTTGATGGACAGAGATGGAGCTGTCCCCTCTTCTATATTGCGCTTTATGAGCCGTGACCACATATAGGAAAGTAAGAGCTGAAGGATCCATTTTAACTATATCAGTGCCTTTCAGATGTTGAGCGAATAAAAAGTACAGCATGTATTAATGGCAGCCCCAGAATGGGCCGCACAGAATGGGATTGTTCCCACAGCACTTTTTAGCTACATGAGGGCTTAGCCTGATACACACTTTTGCGTCATCACCAAACAGGCAAACCATACCTACCAACCCTCCTATGTCACCTATAAAAATATTAAAAAGAATAGGACTCGGGATTGACCCTTGTGGTGCATTACTTATGACTTGTGTAGAGTGTACAACATCAACAACAACACTCTGGAATCTACTTACCAGCCATCTGCAAAAAAAAAATATTCTTTCTTAATTTGTTTGGGGTTGGGGGTTGTCAACTTTTCTATTATTTTAGATCTAGAATAAAGTATTACAAATAGTAAGCTATACATTACCAAAATGGTCTGTCACTAGGCTTCCAGGGGATCCTCACAATAAGAAAATATCTTTGAATGTCATAAAATAAGTCATACTCACATTACTGATCCCCTGCCACTTCCATTCCAACACCTGATCTCTCGATGGTCTATGTGCCCTGGCCTTCAGCAATGATGCCCTGACACAGACATGCTATGAGCTTCAACCAGTCATCGGCTTTGGAAACCAGTGAGTTTTCCACCATGCCCGATGCCTGGCTGCTGTGGTCATATGTGCATGTAGGAACATTATCACTGGAGGCCGGGATACAGATACCAGTAGGAGACTAGTAACGTAAAAACATATAATTAAAATGTTTTGTTCTATTACCATTGGAAGCTATTGCTGACCTATAGAGCCTATAGTGTTGAAAAATAAGGAATACGTTGAAGTACAGTATGTTTTAAATGTGAGAAAAGTGAAGTTTGAACCAGCCTAAAATGAAGAAATAAGGTTTGGCCCTTCAAACCTAAATAGTGTTCTGGTCACATCAAATCAAATCAAATCAAACAGGCTTTATTGGCATGTCCGAATAGATATTTGGCATTGCCAAAGCTAGTAAAGTGTAGGAGGGGGGAGTTGGAGTCGGGGGGGGGGGGGAGTGGTGGGTATGGGGGGGTTGATTTGGGGTATAACAGTCCATGGAGTCTCATCTTCCTCTTAGTTGGTGGCCGCTATATGGGGAGGTGGGGTGGGTGGTTTGGGGTATAATAGTCCGTGGGGTCTCATCTTCCTCTTGTTTGGTGACAGCTGGACACATATTGGGCAGCGATCTCCACAGTAGCCTCTTCTTCTCCCAGTAGGATGCCGAGTTTCCTCATCTCGTCTGCAGATATGAAGTCTGGGATGTGGGCAGAGAGTCTTTGGAAGTAGACGGCCCGCACAGCTGAGTATTTGGTGCAGTGTAGCAGGAAGTGGGTCTCGTCTTCTAGGGCCCCCTGGTCAAAGTGTTGGCACAGTCTGTTCTTCCATGGCTTGTACTTCTGCCTGTGTCAACATAAGTATTCACTGTACAAGGTACACACTTGGCAAGTGTGTATATGAGATGGGCGCATCCATAGGATCTTATGCTCTCAGTGGCAGGTGCTTTTGGTCTATGTTTGGCCAGTATTTTTTTTCCAATGTGTAGAAAAGAACAGTCTGTTACCCTTTTCTATACAGTATATGTACAGTAAATAAATACAGTAAATTCTACTTTGTGGCATATATTGCTTACAATGGTAGCATAACAAAATCAGAATTTGGAGTTAAAAAATATCAAACTGAATCAAACTGTTAAGTCAGTTTTCTGAAATCATCAATTACTACAGAGCCCCATGGACACCATATTTCTACTTCACCAAATTTTGACATACAGTTATCAGTCTTGGAAATGAGAATGTTCTTTTTAATTCGTATGTATTAATGGAATTCTAATCAATAATTCACTCACTGACAACAAAATGTATCACTATTTTTTCCAGGGTTATGAAGGTTCACTAATAAAACTTACATCAAAGCAGGTAAGAAATGAATGAGTCTGTTCATATAATGATACAGTGCAGTATATGATGTGCAAACTAGACCTCTCTCTAGCTTTGCGTGGCTGCACATGCCACTGGGCAACTAGATGCAGCTCTGTTTCTTGCCTTTAAGGGTAAGACCCCACGTGGCGTTCCGAAGCAAAAATGCGCTGCGGGAAAAACTGCGGCAGCAACTCATTGCGGTTCTTCTAGCAGCTCTGTAGACAGAAAATTTACAGTGGTTTTCTCTGCTGACTTTCCGTTTCAATTATGCCTACGAGGAAACCGCTGTTGTTTCCGTAGGTATAATTGACATGCTGCAATTTCCAAAACTGCGCCGGTTTTGGAAATCGCAATGTGTCCACAGCACTGTTTTTACTGGAAAGTAAGTATGGGATTCACTGGAATTCCATCCACTTTGCTCTAACTGTAAAAAAAATTTCCGCGGCTTTTATGCCATGTGGGGCCCCAGCCTAAAAGTGTTTTCACATACAATGCCAGGTTCTGCAAAAGGAGTGACCGTAAAATAACTGCATGGTGGTTAGCACTGTTGCCTTGCGGTACTGGGCCATGTGTTCAAATACAATCAAAGTGTATAGGTTCTCCCCGTGTTTGCGTGGTTTCCTCTGAGTCTTCCAGTTTCCTATACTACAAAAACACATTGGTATATAAATTGGCCTTCACATACCTAAACTTACATTGTAAACCTCACGAGAAAGTTGGAGAGTTGATCATTTATTCCACGCTATGGAATATATTGGAGCAACTATGGGATATAGTAATTTGTGCAGAGGCTGCAGACAACAAGCAATGCTGCAACTACCTCATTCTCAGAGTTCTTATCAGGAAATTATGGGATATCCTAACATTTTCATAACTTTCTGTGATGGGATGCAGCCTTTAAATTGTTTTATATGCCTGTAAAGAAGTGGTACTACTACTTCCCTTACAGTATGTTTTCAGAGTAGGGGAAGAAACCCATGCAAACACTGGGAGAACATACAAACTTCTTGCAGATGTTGTCCTTGGCAGAATTTGAACCCAGGACTCTATCGCTGCAAGGCTGCAGCCCCAACCACTGAGCCACTGTTTTTCCCCGAGTAGCTGCCATCTACAAACACCCGGCATCCACTGTACTTTTTATGCTATGAATAACCTTATTGCCACATAGGGCTAACTTGTGCCATTAGTTTGTGATCAGAGGAGTTTTCACCCCTTTTCCCTGCACAATGGCACCCTAGTCCCAAGTAAATAGTGCAATGTGCAAGGACAACTTTCAGAGTGGAGTCAGTGCTAAATCACAACTGAATCCTCTTTATATCACGATTGTTGGTGTCCCATATGTGTCCTCACCAAATGTTATTGTCCTCGCCAGTATTCTAGCAATACCTCATTATTTTATGAGATTGGAATAACTCTTTAAGTGACAATAAGCTCATGTTTGTATTCTAAAGCTGAGGACTTCAGTGCGACTCCCTATTAAACAGATTATGCCCTACTCATTCTAATCATTGCCACATATGTTACTAGGTTTTAATATTGAACACATCCTTGTCCCTAGATAGCTTTTGTACCTTTAGTCAGCTCACTCATAGTAATCCATTATTCATATCAGATCACTGGAAGAAATACCACATACTGAAAGATTTGCTAATAATGTTCTTGGCCTGCACAAGCTGTTCATATGATATCCCATTTCACAGCACAATTATAGGCCTTGATAAAACTCATTCTTGAGCTGATCAAAAAAGCATATGCAGAACAATCGCATCTTTATATAAATTATGATCCTGTTACATCATATAATGAGAAACTATCAGGGAAAGCTTCCCTAATGTAGTGATGAGACCTGGATGGATCCAAGTTGTCTAGATGTTATTTGTGGCCAAGTTTCCGATCTGTAAGGTACATCAACACTTTGGCAATCATTTGTAGAATGTCAGTATACAAAACTATTGAAAGTTGTTTTCAGTATGATATTTGGAGAAGCTGATGTGCTGACAATGGTTTAACCCTGGATTATTGAAGCTTAAGGCTGGGGCCCCACGGACCGGAAACGCCGCAATTTGTACAGTGCAGGCAAAGTGGATGGGATTTATGTGAATCCCATCCCCACTTTGCGGAAAAGATCGCAGCGCGGACACGAGATAAAAACATTACCAACAGACCCACTCACACAAGCATGGCCATCGCTTTAAGCGGCTGATCTGTGTGAGTCCCAGGTATCAGATTCCCTCCAAGGAATCAGATTATCTCTTTAAGGATAGGCCGTCAATATAACCCCTTTTAATTGTAAGTTGGTACATAACATTGGAATACTGAGATATTCAAATACAATTTGTTAAATGTACATGCTTAACATGCTTTAATGTTACCTTTTATTTTATCCACAGCCTGTTGGTTTTGTGAGTTTTGATAGCAGATCAGAAGCAGAAGCTGCCAAGAATGCATTAAATGTAAGTAGTACTCAAAACTGGTGGAGTATGTGCTCCAGGGGCAGTTTGGATTATAGAGTTGGGGGACACAAGCTGAGTCCACAGTGGCTACTGATAAAGCAGCTGCTGTATACAGATACATGCTGTCTGGTCCAGCACACTTATAACTAGGTGGCTGCTGTATTATCTCCTTTTTCACACTGTCGGAGATGTTCTATCAGTGTGATATATTCGTTGATGAGCCCAGAATGCCTTGACACAAGATCACCTCAAATTCCTCTTTTTTTTTAATTTTTTAAATTCAAGGTTTTTTATTGCAAATTTTTCCAAAACAGACAACAACAGACCTCAGAGCCACAAACGCGGAATCCACGTCAAAATCCGGCTCAAAAAAACGTCTCTCATTGAATTCAAGGGGTTCCTAGCAGCTAGCCATTTTTTGGACCGGATTCTGAGGCGGCCTCCGCGTCAAAATCCGGTCAAAAAACCCAAGCTTAAAGGCTTCCAGCACATGACCTATACTTTCTGGAAAATCCAACGATTCCCAGTTTCCAGACCAAATTCAGCCTGGGAAATGCAGGCAATATGCAACCTAATTTTTCAGACAGTATTTGCTGTGTGTAGGAGACCTAAAGGTCTGTCTACACAAGAAAAAAAAAGAAAAAAAACACACATGGAGCAATTTTAGTTGTGGAAATGTTGCAGGTTTGCCACATTTCGTTCAATGTATTCCAAGGACTGAAATTTGCTGTGAAAATATCCAACATTTAAAATCTGCAGTTCGTGTCAGTTTGTGCACAGATTTTGTGGATTTTATATACAGCATGTGGATAAGAATCCTTGAAATCTTTTGTGCTAGTACCGTAAATGCTGCAGTTATTACATACTGAAATTCCTTAGCATTTCAGCCCTATGTGTACATTCCCTTAATATACTATAAATGACTTGATGGCTTACACTGTGAGAGCTAAGGGTCAGATGGCTCCTAAAAATGAGGCTGTGACTTTTTTTTTTAATTTCTTTATATAATGTGGTCAAATGGGGAGTTTTGCAGAATGAATTGTATTGTTCAAAATATTGTTTATATATAGTGTCTGAAGGGGCCCCTATAGGGAATCATAGTGTGTGGAGGAGGGGCTACTGTGAGACATTCTGCTGTTTGGAGGGCCACTAAGGGACATTACGCTATGTGTTCCCAGCATTCTAGTGTCCAATACCACAGCCTGTTCCATTCTGCACCATGCCTCATTCTCCAGAAGTTCTGCACCCCACCACTAAGGCCAATTAGTGGGGATGGGGACCCCAGAGACATCTGCAGAGGCCTTCTGCAGTCTGTGTCTACCCCTGAGTCAGGTGATCCTTGTTGATCAGTAGACCCAGTACTGTTGTACATCCTACAGTGGGATGTGGGTAAAATCCTGCCCTTTCAAATGTTATTCGGCTGTGTCATAGATGTCATTTAAAGGGGGTCTGTCAGCTATCCTGAGATGTCCTTTAGTAATACTTGTATTACCCAAGACATAACATGTGTTAGTGAATAAATGTATTTACTAAAACATGTCAGGAGAGCCGGCAGGTCCTCTTTACAGATATCGGTTTGAGAACATTATAATCGTAGATGCCCTTTCTCCAGACTAAATAATATACAAGTATGTTCTTCCGTTTAATGAAATACAGGAAAAAGCAATAAGCAGATAGATGACTTTCAGACAACAAGGTTATGAGCGCCTGGTCAGTTGTGTTATTTTGTATACAGATCAATGGCTTGTGTAAATAGATCAAAATGCAGATGTTTCATCCCAAAGAATCAGTGCAAACATGGCTCCAAGTACTACTGTTCCTGAGTAAATATGGCTTATCTGGGTTTCTTGCTTTCAGAATATGAAGAAAATAATTACATGTAGTACACTGGTCCTAATAATCAGCGGCGTCCAAATTATTAAGAGGTGTATTCCCCACAATCTTGAAACTAATGCCATCAATTTATGTTTTCTGGTGTACATTCTAAGGGTAAATTCACACAGTAGAAAAGGTTTTTTGGCGCGGCTACCCGCGACGCAATGCCGATGCACTGCGACTTGGTCGTGGTATCCGTGAAAAAAATCGTTAGCGGGAAAAAAATGAGTGACTCCCATTGAAGTGAATGGGAGACATTTTTTGCAGGCGGATTCCATGTCAAAATCCGTCTACTCTGTGTGAACATACCCTTATACATTTTTTTGACTGTAATGATTCCACCCAACAAATTACAAAAAGAAGCTCAAGGTTTCTACTCAGAATTGCAGTGCGCCAAAAATAAATGGCAGGAGACTGCTATAAACCTAATGATACTTCCTCCAGTGTTTTTAGGACAATAGTTTTTGCGAAATATTTCCTAACTTCGCCATCATCAGATCTTCATCACATCAGATCACATCACATCAGGTCTGTGCCGGAAACTGGGAAAAAAAATTAGATAGACATGCTTCATAATTTGCAGTTCTTGAATATGGAATGGACATACAGCTGCAAAAATTGCGCTTGTGTTTCTGGGCTCAGAGAAATTAATGGGCCACAATTGTGTATAAAAACTGCAGTTGTGTGCATGAGGCCTTAGGCCACAGTTTTGTGGGAGAAGATTGCTCACTTTTGATACATTTTTAGTTCAGTGTATTTTTTTTTAAGGTGATGTCCTAGAACTGATAATTTTCCCATAAGCTTTTCTGTAGGTAAATAAAAAGACCCCCAAAAATTATCAAAATAACTGTATACAAAAAAAATAAATAAATAAAAAACACTTGTAAAAATAGCATGAAAAACATGGCATTTTTCCTCAAAAAATACCACAAAAAGGTCCATGTGACTCACACATGGCAGACCTATTTGCAACTGTCTCCTGCATGTGATTGAAGCTTGAAGCAATCTATGTGCTAACACCAACACAACCCCATTCTGATAAATTCCAAGAAATTTCTGCAATAAAAATCTGGTCCATGTGAAACAACCCTGTAGTTGTATGTGGTGTATGCAAATGTATTAAGCAGACAAGTTAGTTTTATCATTGGGGTTGGTTGTAATTGACTTTGTTTAACCCCTTTCCAAACATCAGTCATAGATGTACAGTAGAAGCTTGAAGGGGATGTATGGCGCAGACTTAGGATCTGAGTGTCTGCTACGTATGGAGGGTGGCAGTTGTGTTACCCAGCTGAAACTTGCAATTTTGTTATATATGTCATGGCAGATATAGGGATTCAAAATAATATCCATCTTAATCTTTGATTTCTTTTATTGAAACTGTCACTTCATTTATGGCATAAGCGGCCTTAGTTCTGCTAGGCTTAGCTATCTATATACAGTACAATATTTGACACTGGAAGACTTTCATGTTTAGAAGAGACATCCTAAAAGTTTGACCTCATATACATGGTCATATGGTCTTAAGGCTGGTGTTTTCTACGTCAATTTTAATAAATCCCCCAACTGGCGCAAGGCATGTCTGAATTATCTAGAGACCCCAGGCTCTTAATAGATCAGGTACCCCACTTTTGGAGATCTCACCAACTTCACTGAATACCATGCACTATGCCATACATTGCATCGGGGCCATGTCTCATATTCTAGTTCAGCCCCTTCACTGAATGAGAATGAGCTGCAAACAGGTGATGTGACAAGTGAATGTCACAACACCAGCCAGTAAAGCTGCAGCAGCTCTTATCCAAGGATCGCTACCGCTTGGAGCAGCTGATCGGTAGGGGTCCCAGGAAACAGATTCCCTCTAATCTAATATCAATGATCTATCCTTAGGTTAGGTCTACAGTATTTAACTACCGAGTTACTCTTTTAATGATGTGTTAATATTAACTTTCCCTTGACACAAGTTTCTTGTTTTCCACAATTATCCACTTATTTCCCAGAAACAGAATTTTGGTTCGACTTACGTGAATTGAATTCACCATTGTTTACAGGTGTTTTCCTTGTGCTCAGCATATCCTCTCATGAGCAGGGGTGTAACATGAGGAGGTGCAGAGGGTGCCCAGGAGCCCAGGAGCCTTAGGGGGCTCATAAGCACTGGCATAAGTATTGAGATTGCAGATTCCATCTGGCCCATAAACCAAGGAGACCCACAGATTACCCTAACCACAGTTCTATTGGGAGGCTTTTTTTGGAGGCTGATTTTTAGTGGATTCAGTGTCAAAATCAGCACCAAAAAACTATGTGTACACCAGTGGCGTAACTAGGAATGGCAGGGCCCCTTGGCGAACTTTTGACATGGGGGCCCCCCCCAGGACCGACGCCAAAGATCTTGACTAGTGTTGAGCAAATAGTATTCAAAACTATTCGACGAATACCTCGCTCCCATAGGAATGCGTGGAAGCGACCGAACACCAAGGGGTTAAGCGCACTGAATATTTGACGGCCGCTAACACACATTCCTATGCAAGCGAGGTATTCAACGAATACTATTCGCTCAACACTAATCTTGACCAACCCCCCACCACCACCACCACCACCACCACCGCATTTCTGCGCACACTATTATGCCCCATAGTGGCCCCTGCACACAGTATTATGCCCCATAGTGGCCCCTGCACACAGTATAATGCTCCATAGTGACCCCTGCACACAGTATTATGCCCCTTAGTGGCCCCTGTACACAGTATTATACCCCATAGTGGCCCCTGCACACAGTATTATGCCCCATAGTGGCCTCTGCACACAGTATTATCCCCCATAGTGTCCCCTGCACACAGTATTGTACCCCATAGTTGCCTCTGCACACAGTATTATACCCCATAGTGGCCTCTGCACACAGTATTATGCCCCATAGTGGCCTCTGCACACAGTATTATCCCCATAGTGGCTCCTGCACACAGTATTATGTCCCTTAGTGGCCCCTGCACACAGTATTATGTCCCTTAGTGGCCCCTGTACACAGTATTATACCCCATAGTGGCCCCTGCACACAGTATTATGCCCCATAGTGGCTCCTGCACACAGTATTATGTCCAATAGTGGCCTCTGCACACAGTGTTATGCCCCACTGTGGACACCCATGAACAATTATACTCTTTTCAGACCCCAGAGTATAATAATCAGAGATTATTATTAGAATCACTATTACATACCTATCCCCGGCTCCACTGCACTCTCCGCTGCTATCAGCCATCTTCAATGACGTCCGGGACGTCATGTGACCGGGGGACCTGCATCGCAACGCATATGGACGCAGGTCCCAGTCATCTGACGTCAAGGATGTCACGCAAGTAGGCCCGAAGCCAGCCCGGAGATGTAAGTAACAGTGTTTTTTTTTTTATAGACAAATCCAAAAGGAAAAGGGGAATGGGGAATGGGGAAAACCACCCTTCAGCGTTATTCCATTAGATACTGTTTTTTTGACTGAACCTGCTATTTTTAATTTTATATACTCAATAAATGTGATTGATTTTAATATATAGGATTGCTGGACTCCAATTTTTCTACGTATTTCTTGGTGTTTTTTTTATGTTCTTCTACCTCTCCTGGGCCTGTGATCATTATACTCGGGGGTCTGAAAAGATCCCCGAGTATAATGATAGTGTTTGTGGGGCCCACGGCGTCACTTACCGATCCCGGCCCCTGCCAGGATTGGTAAGTGAGTAGGGCCCATTACAGCCTATTTTTTTTTTAAAAAAAACAGCGGTACCGGCTGTCGCCCGGTTCCCTAATGTCCCAGGCCCTGTGGCACACCCTGGTAGTTATGCCCCTGGTGTGCACTGACCCTTACATATTTGTCAGCAATTAACCTCTTCCTCCAAAGGCTGCTTTCTGGGGGGGTTTGTTTTTGAATTTGACGCTCAGTACATTCACTGTGATATTATGTAAGGGGTTTTTTTTGCAGAGTGACATTAGGCTCACATTAGTGTAAAGGTCTCCATCTTTCAGGTCTCTATAGATTTAATAAGGGAAGAAAAACTGCAGAAAAAAACACAATGAAAAGTTCTGTGGAAAAAAACACTAAGCAGTACCTGCTGTGTCAGGCGTTAAGGTGATGCCATATTTCGTCATCTGACTTCCATCATCTACATGGATTTTAGGAAGGGAATAAAATCAAAGTGACCTGAGTTCCTGGAGAAATATCTCTTCCTTCATCTCATCTGTATTTCACTCGGAGGCTGTATTTTATAGGCTAGTCATTCACCACTAAACTTTAGCTAGTGCTCTTGTTTTGTGCTAAATATTGAAATCTGGAGGCTGCGGTATGTACATGAGATAACTTACTTTCTCCAGAGATTTCCAGGAAAGAAGAAGCATCTCACTGTTTGTTGCAAAATACTTCATGGAAGAAGTCCAGTACTTAGGCTATGCTAAAGGGACTGTGTATCAGAAAAAATGTAATTAAAGTTTTATGATAAACACTTATTTATAGAATTTTTGGTGAGTTTTTAAAACTGCTTCCATGATATTTTCTATTAAAAAAAAAAAAAAAGCTGTAGTTTTCACTTATCAGCACGATCACAGCTGCTATGTATATGTAGATAAAACACAGAATTCACTAGTCACAATAGGTGATTTCATAATTCATGTACTCTCATATCTCCCTATTAGAGATGAGCGAACACTAAAATGTTCGAGGTTCGAAATTCGAACCCCATTATAGTCTATGGGGAACATAAACTCGTTAAGGGGGAAACCCAAATTCGTGTCTGGAGGGTCACCAAGTCCACTATGACACCCCAGGAAATGATACCAACACCCTGGAATGACACTGGGACAGCAGGGGAAGCATGTCTGGGGGCATAAAAGTCACTTTATTTCATGGAAATCCCTGTCAGTTTGCGATTTTCGCAAGCTAACTTTTCCCCATAGAAATGCATTGGCCAGTGCTGATTGGCCAGAGTACGGAACTCGACCAATCAGCGCTGGCTCTGCTGGAGGAGGCGGAGTCTAAGATAGCTCCACACCAGTCTCCATTCAGGTCCGACCTTAGACTCCGCCTCCTCCGGCAGAGCCAGCGCTGATTGGCCGAAGGCTGGCCAATGCATTCCTATGCGAATGCAGACTTAGCAGTGCTGAGTCAGTTTTGCTCAACTACACATCTGATGCACACTCGGCACTGCTACATCAGATGTAGCAATCTGATGTAGCAGAGCCGAGGGTGCACTAGAACCCCTGTGCAAACTCAGTTCACGCTAATAGAATGCATTGGCCAGCGCTGATTGGCCAATGCATTCTATTAGCCCGATGAAGTAGAGCTGAATGTGTGTGCTAAGCACACACATTCAGCACTGCTTCATCACGCCAATACAATGCATTAGCCAGTGCTGATTGGCCAGAGTACGGAATTCGGCCAATCAGCGCTGGCCAATGCATTCTATTAGCCCGATGAAGTAGAGCTGAATGTGTGTGCTAAGCACACACATTCAGCACTGCTTCATCACGCCAATACAATGCATTAGCCAGTGCTGATTGGCCAGAGTACGGAATTCGGCCAATCAGCGCTGGCTCTGCTGGATAGTCTAAGATAGCTCCACACCAGTCTCCATTCAGGTCCGACCTTAGACTCCGCCTCCTCCGGCAGAGCCAGCGCTGATTGGCCGAAGGCTGGCCAATGCATTCCTATGCGAATGCAGACTTAGCAGTGCTGAGTCAGTTTTGCTCAACTACACATCTGATGCACACTCGGCACTGCTACATCAGATGTAGCAATCTGATGTAGCAGAGCCGAGGGTGCACTAGAACCCCTGTGCAAACTCAGTTCACGCTAATAGAATGCATTGGCCAGCGCTGATTGGCCAATGCATTCTATTAGCCCGATGAAGTAGAGCTGAATGTGTGTGCTAAGCACACACATTCAGCACTGCTTCATCACGCCAATACAATGCATTAGCCAGTGCTGATTGGCCAGAGTACGGAATTCGGCCAATCAGCGCTGGCCAATGCATTCTATTAGCCCGATGAAGTAGAGCTGAATGTGTGTGCTAAGCACACACATTCAGCACTGCTTCATCACGCCAATACAATGCATTAGCCAGTGCTGATTGGCCAGAGTACGGAATTCGGCCAATCAGCGCTGGCTCTGCTGGAGGAGGCGGAGTCTAAGGTCGGACCTGAATGGAGACTGGTGTGGAGCGATCTTAGACTCCGCCTCCTCCAGCAGAGCCAGCGCTGATTGGCCGAATTCCGTACTCTGGCCAATCAGCACTGGCTAATGCATTGTATTGGCGTGATGAAGCAGTGCTGAATGTGTGTGCTTAGCACACACATTCAGCTCTACTTCATCGGGCTAATAGAATGCATTGGCCAGCGCTGATTGGCCGAATTCCGTACTCTGGCCAATCAGTGCTGGCCAATGCATTCTATTAGCTTGATGAAGCAGAGTGTGCACAAGGGTTCAAGCGCACCCTCGGCTCTGATGTAGCAGAGCTGAGGCTGCACAAGGGTTCAAGCGCACCCTCGGCTCTGATGTAGGAGAGCCGAGGGTGCACTTGAACCCTTGTGCACCCTCAGCTCTGCTACATCAGAGCCGAGGGTGCGCTTGAACCCTTGTGCACACTCTGCTTCATCAAGCTAATAGAATGCATTGGCCAGCGCTGATTGGCCAGAGTACGGAACTCGACCAATCAGCGCTGGCTCTGCTGGAGGAGGCGGAGTCTAAGATCGCTCCACACCAGTCTCCATTCAGGTCCGACCTTAGACTCCGCCTCCTCCAGCAGAGCCAGCGCTGATTGGCCGAATTCCGTACTCTGGCCAATCAGCACTGGCTAATGCATTGTATTGGCGTGATGAAGCAGTGCTGAATGTGTGTGCTTAGCACACACATTCAGCTCTACTTCATCGGGCTAATAGAATGCATTGGCCAATCAGCGCTGGCCAATGCATTCTATTAGCGTGAACTGAGTTTGCACAGGGGTTCTAGTGCACCCTCGGCTCTGCTACATCAGATTGCTACATCTGATGTAGCAGTGCCGAGTGTGCATCAGATGTGTAGTTGAGCAAAACTGACTCAGCACTGCTAAGTCTCTGCATTCGCATAGGAATGCATTGGCCAGCCTTCGGCCAATCAGCGCTGGCTCTGCCGGAGGAGGCGGAGTCTAAGGTCGGACCTGAATGGAGACTGGTGTGGAGCGATCTTAGACTCCGCCTCCTCCAGCAGAGCCAGCGCTGATTGGTCGAGTTCCGTACTCTGGCCAATCAGCGCTGGCCAATGCATTCTATTAGCCCGATGAAGTAGAGCTGAATGTGTGTGCTTAGCACACACATTCAGCTCTACTTCATCAGGCTAATAGAATACATTGGCCAATCAGCGCTGGCCAATGCATTCTATTAGCTTGATGAAGCAGAGTGTGCACAAGGGTTCAAGCGCACCCTCGGCTCTGATGTAGCAGAGCTGAGGGTGCACAAGGGTTCAAGTGCACCCTCGGCTCTCCTACATCAGAGCCGAGGGTGCGCTTGAACCCTTGTGCAGCCTCGGCTCTGCTACATCAGAGCCGAGGGTGCGCTTGAACCCTTGTGCACACTCTGCTTCATCAAGCTAATAGAATGCATTGGCCAGCACTGATTGGCCAGAGTACGGAATTCGGCCAATCAGCGCTGGCCAATGCATCCCTATGGGAAAAAGTTTATCTCACAAAAATCACAATTACACACCCGATAGAGCCCCAAAAAGTTATTTTTAATAACATTCCCCCCTAAATAAAGGTTATCCCTAGCTATCCCTGCCTGTACAGCTATCCCTGTCTCATAGTCACAAAGTTCACATTCTCATATGACCCGGATTTGAAATCCACTATTCGTCTAAAATGGAGGTCACCTGATTTCGGCAGCCAATGACTTTTTCCAATTTTTTTCAATGCCCCCGGTGTCGTAGTTCCTGTCCCACCTCCCCTGCGCTGTTATTGGTGCAAAAAAGGCGCCAGGGAAGGTGGGAGGGGAATCGAATTTTGGCGCACTTTACCACGTGGTGTTCGATTCGATTCGAACATGGCGAACACCCTGATATCCGATCGAACATGTGTTCGATAGAACACTGTTCGCTCATCTCTACTCCCTATATTATAAAAATGAATTTCTGTCTGTCTGTCTGTCTGTCTGTGCTCTAATGCGAACCAAATGACTGGACCAATCTTCACCAAATTTGGTACAGAGATACTTCAGGTATCCGGGAAGGTTTAAGACGAGACTCCAACTCGCTCGGACGTACCGTTGCTGAGATACAGCATTCCAAACACAATGCCCCCCTCCCCCTTAGCCAATACAAACCTGCAAGTCTTTCATTCATATTCCAACTGCAATACACATCGTCACTCCACATGCACAATACAATACTGATATCCAAACTGAGATACATGCATCAGAGGATTAGATACACAGATCAGCAAACAGTATCACACTCCAGAAGATTAGATACACGCGTCTGCACACAGTCCCACAAACCAGAGGATTAAATACGCACTTCTGCACACAGTTCCACACACTGAAGGATTAGATACGTGCGTCTGCACACAGTACCACATGCCGGGGGATTGGATACATGCGTCTGCACACAGTACCACATGCCGAAGGATTAGATACACGCGTCTGCACAAAGTACCACACCCCGGGGGATTGGATACATGCGTCTGCACACAGTACCACATGCCAAAGGATTTGATACACGCATCTGCACACAGTTCCACGCACCAGAGCATAAGATTTGCACGTCTGCACACAGTACCACATGTCGTCGGATTAGATACGCGCGTCTACACACAGTTCCACACTCCAGAGGATTAGATATGCACATCTGCACACAGTACCACATGCTGCAGGATTAGATATGTGTGTCTACACACAGTTCCCCACGCCGTAGGATTAGATACGCGCGTCTGCAGACAGTTGTACACGCCATAGGATTAGATACACGTGTCTACACACAGTTCCACACACCAGAGCATAAGATATGCACATCTGCACACAGTACCACATGCTGCAGGATTAGATATGTGTGTCTACACACAGTTCCCCACGCCGTAGGATTAGATACGCGCCTCTTCACACAATACCACACAGGGGAGGATTAGATTCGTGTGTCTGCACACAGTACCACACTTTGGAGGATTAGATACATGCCTCTGCACACAGTACCACAAGTCAGAGAATTAGATGTGCGTCTCAGCACACAGTACCACACGGGGGAGGATTAGATACGCTCATCTGCACATAGTACCACATGCCAGAGGATTAGATACGCGCATCTGCACACAGTACCACACAGGAGAGGATTAGATACGTACATCTGCACACAGTACCACATGCCAGAGGATTAGATACACACATCTGCACACAGTACCACACGCCAGAGGATTAGATACGCGCGTCTGCACACAGTTTCACTTACCGGAGGATTAGATACGTGCCTCTTCACACAATGCCACACAGGGGAGGATTAGATACGCACATCTGCACACAGTACCACACGCCGGAGGATTAGATATGTGCATCTGCAAACAGTACCACACCAACAAGGATTAGATACTTGAGTCTAAACACAGTACTACACGGGGAAGGATTAGATACAGCTTTACTCCAGGTATCCATAACAACTGATCATAGGTTTTTCACTGATATCCAAAATGAGATACACACAATCACATGACGCTTATGGACATACACACAAACCACATACAAAATACACCAGTGCAAAATTGGACATTTCTTATGGGGCCAGTACACAAACATAAAATGTAATATACCCGTGCGAAGCCGGGTCCTCCCTCTAGTACTGTATATAGAGCTCCACCAGCATGCCTAGAAAACTCTACCATAGAAGTCAACAAGGTCTGCTTCTGAATGTTGTCTTTGGCCCATGGTTCACCTCCAAGGAACAGGAAGTGACAGATTATTTTAGGTTTAGTGTTAAGACTTGGAATATAGATAATACATGGAATATTAACCCCTTCCTGACATCCATCATAATAGTATGGCAGCTGATGGGTTTTTAAAGATGGCAGCGGCCACCATAGCCACTGGGTCTCCACTGTATTGCACAGCATTAAAAAACTACATAAATTTGATATCCCTAATTTTGGCTACGGAGTGAACATCGAAAAACAAAGCCTGTAAGAAAGTCTCACAAATGCAGTTGTTCTTCAATTTCATCCCATTCTGAATTTTTTTCCAGCTTCCCAATACATTGCAGAATAATCAAAGGAAAAATGCTTGTATGGGAAGGAGTTAAAAACAGTATCCCCAACATTTATAAAAAAGTATGCTTAACATAAAAAATGTGATTAAAAACATAGGTAATTTTCTGGCAACATATTCCTTTTAAGGGTACTATGTTAATACTCGGTGACTTCTTTCATTTTCTCTCTCCTCGTCTTCCAAAATTCATAACTTCTTTTTTTTATTTATTTGTTGATGGCTTATTCTTTGCGTGATGAGTTGTACTTTCATTTGTCACCATTTTGGGGTACATACAGACCTATGAAAAAGTTTGGGCACCCCTATTAATCTTAATCATTTTTAGTTCTAAATATTTTGGTGTTTATAACAGCCATTTCAGTTTGATATATCTAATAACTGATGGACACAGTAATATTTCAGGATTGAAATGAGGTTTATTGTACTAACAGAAAATGTGCAATATGCATTAAACCAAAATTTGCCCGGTGCAAAAGTATGGGCACCTCAACAGAAAAGTGACATTAATATTTAGTAGATCCTCCTTTTGCAAAGATAACAGCCTCTAGTCGCTTCCTGTAGCTTTTAATCAGTTCCTGGATCCTGGATAAAGGTATTTTGGACAAACAATTCAAGTTCAGTTAAGTTAGATGGTCGCCGAGCATGGACAGCCTGCTTCAAATCATCCCACAGATGTTCAATGATATTCAGGTCTGGGGACTGGGATGGCCATTGCAGAACATTGTAATTGTTCCTCTGCATGAATGCCTGAGGATTTGGAGCGGTGTTTTGGATCATTGTCTTGCTGAAATATCCATCCCCGGCGTAACTTCAACTTCATCACTGATTCTTGAACATTATTCTCAAGAATCTGCTGATACTGAGTGGAATCCATGCGACTCTCAACTTTAACAAGATTCCCGATGCCGGCATTGGCCACACAGCCCCAAAGCATGATGGGACCTCCACCAAATTTTACAGTGGGTAGCATGTGTTTTTCTTGGAATGCTGTTTCTTTTTGGACGCCATGCATAACGCCTTTTTTTTATAACCAAACAACTCAATTTTTGTTTCCAAAATGAAGCTGCCTTGTCCAAATGTGCTTTTTCATACCTCAGGCAACTCTATTTGTGGCGTACGTGCAGAAACGGCTTCTTTCTCATCACTCTCCCATACAGCTTCTATTTGTGCAAAGTGCGCTGTATAGTTGACCGATGCACAGTGACACCATCTGCAGCAAGATGATGCTGCAGCTCTTTGGAGGTGGTCTGTGGATTGTTCTTGACTGTTCTCACCATTCTTCTTCTCTGCCTTTCTGATATTTTTCTTGGCCTGCCACTTCTGGGCTTAACAAGAACTGTCCCTGTGGTCTTCCATTTCCTTACTATGTTCCTCACAGTGGAAACTGACAGGTTAAATCTCTGAGACAACTTTTTGTATCCTTCCCCTGAACAACTATGTTGAACAATCTTTGTTTTCAGATCATTTGAGAGTTGTTTTGAGTAGCCCATGATGCCACTCTTCAGAGGAGATTCAAATAGGAGATCAACTTGCAATTGGCCACCTTAAATACCTTTTCTTATGATTGGATACATCTGGCTATGAAGTTCAAAGCTCACTGAGGTTACAAAACCAATTTTGTGCTTCAGTAAGTCAGTAAAAAGTAGTTAGGGGAATTCAAATCAATAAAATGATAAGGGTGCCCATACTTTTGCACCAGTCAAATTTTGGTTTAATGCATATTGCACATTTTCTGTTAGTACAATAAACCTCATTTCAATCCTGAAATATTACTGTGTCCATCAGTTATTAGATATATCAAACTGAAATGGCTGTTGCAAACACCAAAATATTTAGAACTAAAAATGATTAAGATTAATAGGGGTGCCCAAACTTTTTCATAGGACTGTATGTTTTCATTAACTTTTATTTACGTTTTTTTGGGAGGCCATGTGAAATAACACACAATTCTGTCATCATCATTTTTTGCATCTTGTTTTTACGGCATTCACTCGTAAAATGCCAGCTTTGTCTGGCGAATCATTACAATTACAGTAATACCATATTTATATTAGTTTTATAAAATTTTAACGTTTGCACAAATAAAAAGTCATTTTTTTGAAAATGAATGATTTTCCTGCGGTCATCATGTTCTGACGCCTATAAATTTTTTATTGTACTGTTGACGGATATATGCCAGGGCTCTTTACTAGCAGGACAAGTTGTATTTTGTATAGGTAACAGTGTTCGGTATGTATGACTTTTTGATTACTTTTTATTGTTATTTTTTTGGAGAAAGCAAAGCGTCCAAAATACATTAATTTACTGTATTTTTTTTTTTTTTTTACAACTTTCAACGTAGGGAATAAACAACAGTATTTTTGGATACTGGGGACTCATTAGTCATTTCAATGAGCTTTACATCCTCCTGGTCAACTTTAATCCATGCAAGTACTATACTGGAAAACAAAACATCAAGCACATATATAGGCGCTTTAAACATGATTCTATCTGCAAAGACAATTTTTTTTCCCCAAGCATTTTATTTGATAGATATAGGATAACCCAGAGCATATCTTTGTGTGTTCATAGTGAACATGCTTTCAATGGCACCTTCAGAGCTGTTGATGTACTGTACGCTGGTGCACATGCCAAATGTATCTTTCATTACTACAATTAAATGTACTGCACAGATAAGTTTCCTAACTAATTATATATGATTGTTACTAGAAAAAGCCTGAAGATCCCTAGGACAGACAACCTTATTATCTCTTCCTTTTACTTGCTGAGTGATGGACAAACTGAAGTATGCGAACAATTTCATCTATGGCACATGCTCTTGTGCGTTACACTCTGCCATGCTTATGTGCTGTTAAGCTAGGTGTGGGGTCTAAAATTTAGGATTTTACGTTTTCAACGTATGTTTGTTTAAGGCAGAATTCTCTGTACAGCTCCGCTCTTTGTATGTCAGCTCTGACATTGTTATGTGTGACACATCCTGTTGCCGGACGGTGATGTATTAGACATGACGCATTAGACATGACGCAGGTTGACGGACACATATTCAAGAGAAGCCGCTTGTTTACAGGTTAGACAAGTTTTATCCAATAATAACAGAAAATCACCAATCAGACTGAAATATAAAGCTCGTAGCTGTGAATCCCTGTTCCTGCAGGTAAAGCCTTCACTTCTACAGCATCACTACAGTTACCTTTTGTAATTAATATGTATTAAAGGTTTCATTCGAATGAGGCAAATAATCCGCAATAAAGAAGATAAAGGTTTTAAGTGTAACCAAATATGCCCACCGTGTTCTCTCTCTGCTGCTTAGTCAGCTTAGTAAATGGGCTTTTCATATATAGACCCAGATCACAAAGCCATTTCAAATGCTGGCATTTTTTTGCACTTTTCCACCTTTTTTTTCTACTTTTCTAAATTTTGTAGCTGCATATTTATTGGGGTATATTCCCATACATGCTTTTGCTGGAAGTTCCTAAAACTCACCTATTTAACATAGAAAAAAAAGTCAAGTTTCTTTTTCAGAACATATACTAAAATGGCAGTCAAGCACACAGGCGGCCTAATGGTCACCAAGTAACCTAAGATATATCTAAAAATGTATTGAAATAAGTTAATCCATTTTCACTATAGCCATTTTTCTTTTTTTTTATTTTGTGTTTTTAATTCCTAAACTTCCAAAACAGGACAAAAGTTCATCTGGGTATTTAAATATGGCAGCTGCTTAGGAGCTAAGTGGACGCCGTAACTGCAGGCTCTCTGCAGTATTATACAGCAGAGACCTGGCACTAATGTCTGAGATCAGTGACCACATTGATCGCCGGCATTACGGGCCCCCAGCGCCTAGGTCAAAGCTGACCAAGTCATCATTTTATCAGCAGTGCCTAGTCGGCACTAATTTGACGTGGACTGATGGCACCTGAAATGTGCCAGCTTCTTGTTGCCATAATGGCCAGGAGCCTATTAGAGGCACCTAGGCTTTTCTGGCATATACATGTACTTTTGTTGCAGGGTGGTCTATGCAGCCTGTAATAGAAGTGCCAATATTTTGCAATGTACTCCCTATAATACATAGAAAAGTTAAAAACACATACACATTAGGTATCTCTATATCCAAAAACTCCTGGTCTACAGACTTCTAAAAATATTATTTTTGTATGGTAACATAGTGGGGAAAAAAATCAAAAGTGCTTCACTTCTGATAAAAATTTGAACAAAAAGAAATTGAAGAAATAGACATTGCCCAAAATGGTATAACTAAAAAGTACATCTGGCCCCACAAAAAGACATTCTATGCATCCTCATACATAAATATAAAAAAGTTACTGGTATCAGAATATGACGACTTCGAGAAAATATTTTTTTTTTGTAGTTTTAGAATTACAAGGGTTAAAATGTAAATAAATGTAAAATATGCCGTGATAACGAAGTTCATAAGAAAATTGCACAATTGCACTTTTTCTGCAATTCTGACCCATTCTTATTGCAGATATATGGGAAAAAATTCTGGGACTACTAATATATCAAATGTAGATATAAAGTAATATATGAATTATTGCAATGACTATCCAATGCTTCGTGTACAAGGGACTGTCACTAGTATGACCAAGGAGACAGTTTTTACAACCCTTTTCGATGTAGAATTTTCTGTTTTCTTGTATGATACAGACTTATTGTGCAAAGCTAGAACTGAACTTCTCCATAAGAAAAAAAAAACTTATCCACAGGACCAAACTTCAAGTATTTCTAAGTGATGTGCACTTCATGTCCTGCCAGATCAAGGCAGTTCCTTAGATATAAACTAGGAGTCGGCTGCCAGTTTGCTCTAAATCTTATCATGGTAACGTTTTGGATGGAGTCGCAATGCCCAGAAAGTAATCCCATCAAATCTAACTTTCGGCTGAACATTATGTAGTCTGCTTCTCAGGACCGATTTGAAATACTGCTCAGTTCCAATGCCAGAGGATAAGAGCAGACTGCGGTAGGATACAGCCCTCCAAATATGGTGCTGTGCTCTTTAAAGATGATAGAAGGAATGTTACTTTTGCCTTGGAGCCTGATAGCTATGGTGAACTCTGCCAAACAAATGAGATCATTTGACTTGAGCTTTTAAAGATGTTAGCGCAATAATGCTTTAATTCTCCACAACAGCCCCCTTCATGGCCTACTCCGAGGCTGCCATCTGTCTATGTGCTGTTTTGATATCCCCAGGTTTATGGATCATATTCCCTTCTGCTTTTCATTATTCTGGCGCACAACCAGTGGTCAGAGTAGCTTAGAAAGGTAGCCATCCCATGTCTCCTATCACTAAAAGCATACATTTATTAAATGTTGATGTTTTTGGACCTTATTATGGAAAATGAATACAATCTGCTGTTCCGTTTACTTTGCACAATGGTATTGCTTTATACAAAAAGTCAGATTTCATAGGAACTTTCATTGATAACAAAAAGCTAGCCATATTGTGTATATCAACCGATCACAGCTCTGCTCTTTTCAGAGCAGTTTAAGGCCCCTTTCACATCTACATTCAGGGTTTCTCTTTGGAGAATCTGCTTTGGAACCCCCTGAGCGGAAACCTATACGCATTAAAAAGGAAACCACAAGGACCCCATAGACTATAATGAGGTCCATGTGGTTTCCGCACGAACCATGTAGAGAGAAAAGTTCTGCATGTGGAAACCACATGAACCCCATGGTAGTCTATGTGGTCTGCGATTTTCCCAGGTAACCGCTTTATAGGTTAACGTTCGGGGGGGGGGGGGCTAAAAATGCAAGCCAGTCTCTGGTTGTTATGGGTGATAAGACCAGTTTTTGTTTTACTGTTTTGATACAAGACGTAGACTCCTAAAATAATACCTAATACATATCGGTGATTGTGCTAAATCAGAAATCTATAGTTTACTAGTTTTATGTCGTTGGAACAATCATATTAAATGATCTCAACACTATGGCCAGAATATACAATATACACTCACCGGCCACTTTATTAGGTACACCTGTCCAACTGCTCGTTAACACTTAATTTCTAATCAGCCAATCACATGGCGGCAACTCAGTGCATTTAGGCATGTAGACATGGTCAAGACAATCTCCTGCAGTTCAAACCGAGCATCAGTATGGGGAAGAAAGGTGATTTGAGTGCCTTTGAACGTGGCATGGTTGTTGGTGCCAGAAGGGCTGGTCTGAGTATTTCAGAAACTGCTGATCTACTGGGATTTTCACGCACAACCATCTCTAGGGTTTACAGAGAATGGTCCGAAAAAGATAAAACATCCAGTGAGCGGCAGTTCTGTGGGCGGAAATGCGTTGTTGATGCCAGAGGTCAGAGGAGAATGGCCAGACTGGTTCGAGCTGATAGAAAGGCAACAGTGACTCAAATAGCCACCCGTTACAACCAAGGTAGCCAGAAGAGCATCTCTGAACGCACAGTACATCGAACTTTGAGGCAGATGGGCTACAGCAGCAGAAGACCACACCGGGTGCCACTCCTTTCAGCTAAGAACAGGAAACTGAGGCTACAATTTGCACAAGCTCATCGAAATTGGACAATTGAAGATTGGAAAAACGTTGCCTGGTCTGATGAGTCTCGATTTCTGCTGCGACATTCGGATGGTAGGGTCAGAATTTGGCGTCAACAACATGAAAGCATGGATCCATCCTGCCTTGTATCAACGGTTCAGGCTGGTGGTGGTGGTGTCATGGTGTGGGGAATATTTTCTTGGCACTCTTTGGGCCCCTTGGTACCAATTGAGCATCGTTGCAATGCCAAAGCCTACCTGAGTATTGTTGCTGACCATGTCCATCCCTTTATGACCACAATGCACCCAACATCTGATGGCTACTTTCAGCAGGATAATGCGCCATGTCATAAAGCTGGAATCATCTCAGACTGGTTTCTTGAACATGACAATGAGTTCACTGTACTCCAATGGCCTCCACAGTCACCAGATCTCAATCCAATAGAGCATCTTTGGGATGTGGTGGAACGGGAGATTCGCATCATGGATGTGCAGCCGACAAATCTGCGGCAACTGTGTGATGCCATCATGTCAATATGGACCAAAATCTCTGAGGAATGCTTCCAGCACCTTGTTGAATCTATGCCACGAAGAATTTCGAGGCAGTTCTGAAGGCAAAAGGGGGTCCAACCCATTACTAGCATGGTGTACCTAATAAAGTGGCCGGTGAGTGTACATTGTCAGCAAACGGCTTCCAAAATGGGGCTTCTCTCATGCCATATCCATTATCCTTTACTCCACACAAGTGGTGTAAATCAACTTAGAATCCCTATATGTCAGCGAAGGACTGTCAGCCCATCAGATGGATGTGTTGGTGATTTGTGTTTTATTTTATTTGGTGTGACCAAATCCCAGTCTATTCTATCTGCTCTAGTGACCAGTGTGAAAGATTAAACTTCTGACACTTCTGCAGCTTTCCTCTTAGCTTTGCTGTGTAGACTGAAGCAGTCAGAGGTAGATTTCATGAACTTTCAATTGTACTGCCCGAAACTTAGATAAGACACTAAATACTTTACACATACAGGCTCAGTATGCATATTTTTGGAGGGAACTGTATAATATAACCTAATGGAGATTTTTTTCTTGATTTCTTACAAAATCAGAGTCACATATGTCCTATGTGAATGAGGCTCAGCATGTAAAGGTTGTACAGGGCTCTGCTAGTTCTGGTGCACCGTGGTTCCTATGAACTGCTGAGTGACAGGACTGCCGGGAATCAGCCAGTCTGATATTTAAGAGCTATCCTAATGAAGGGTCATCTATATTAAAGCCTTGGGATACCCCGTTAATGAAACTCCAATTTAAATACATGTGGCATTGCCTTTAATTTATATTGAAATGCCCCTTAACCCTTAGGCACACCAGGATGTACAGTAACGTCCTGTGTGCTGAAAAAACATGGCGGTCGCTCTGAAACAGAGCTGCCGCACTAGTGTCACGGGGTGACTAATGCTATACAGTCTCAGAACACTTCTCACTGACAAGTGTGTGATGTGATAATAGCAGTGGTAAAAGGAGATGTTTCTGTAATGAAAAATTCTATTGTAGTAATTCTTTTTGACCACAAGATGCCGCTGTGTTAGGTAAAGGAAAAACCAGGAAGTGACGAGTTGAGGAAGTGGACTGCTGTAGTGGGGAAGAAGAAGCTGGCTGTGAGCAGTGAGAGATCTGAGGGACAATCCATTGCCATCCGCTGCCCTGCAACGCTTGTTTCAGGCCAGGGCCAGCTCTGGAGAAGCCCGAACCTGTTGCTGGTTCCCATGTCAGGAGAGTTGGAGACGATTGCTGTGCAGACGCCGCGGAGCGGATGACAAGAAGGACCAGCCCTTGTGACACCGTGTTCCAGTTGCCTGGAGGCAAAGAAATTCCTGTTTCCTTCGGAAAGTCCATCTGACTGTTCGCCCCCTTGCTAACCCGGGTAAGCGGAGCTCCGATTCACCTTTCATAAGGGTGAATAGTGTATACACGCAGTAAATAGTTTTTTTTTTTTTGGCGCCAAAAACCTAGCATAGACTGGTTCCGGCCATTTTGCTTTAAAGCGAGTTCTATCCAAACGGAGATACAGCACGTGTTGTCCTGCTATTCAAAAGAGACACTATATCCTGGATTATAGTACCAGAAGTATGTCATAAGAGGAGTTATTTGTTTCACTAAGACTTGTGCAGCTAAGCACCAACTTCTGATAAAACAAAACCGGTTGCTGAAGTCTTCCCTGCAGGGTTGGGGTAGTGTGTTGAAATGTGGATATTGGGGAGTGGGTAAGTTAAATAGTAAACTGTGATATTGTTAACCCCAGTGTGACACCGCAGGTGATCTTCCTCTGCATACTTACATTGTTTTGTTAGCTTGGTATTAATAGGTAAATTGCAGCTGCTATATATATGTAGCCGCTAGTTAAAGGCATAGTTCACTAGTTCTGACATATTAGGTCACGGTGCAGTGTCACTCAGGGGTCTCAGCCCTCGGCTGAGTGTCTTGTAATTATTGATTTCATCAGGCCTGTTAGCCTGGAGTTCACCACAAAAGGGTATAGAGTAAAATTTATATTTCTTACTTCGTGTCTGGTGTGGTTGTGCCTGTCCGTGGAACCGCTGTATCCTAAAAGTTCCTGCAAGAGCCCCGGTAGCCAGTCGGCTGCCGTGTCTTTCCCTTCCTCCTCCCCCCTTACATTTTTGGCGTAGTCGGCAGGATACGGTGCCACCATGGACATGGACAACGCATCTGGGGACGCGCCCTTGGTGGACGCGGACCGTGTGCCTAATGGCGGGGTGGCTGTAGGTGCTGTCCTCCCGCCTGTTGCACCTACCCTTGCACCGACAGCCCCAGTCAGGTGTTTACCAGCAGGTGCCATCTTAAACCAACTGACTAAATTTGACGGACATAACATGTTGCTGACCGATTGGACTGAACGACTGAGGAGTGCGATTAAACTGTGTAATCTAGCCCCCGAACTCCAACCGGAGGTAGCGATAAATGCTCTGGAAGGGAATGCCCGACGGACAATCACATTACTGCCAGAGTCCCAGAGGAGTACGGTGACAGACATAGTAAACAGGTTGGAGAAGGTTTACGGGAATCGTGCCCCGTCAGTTGATTTACTTGCCCGGTTTGTTAATCGGAGACAGGGGGAGGGGGAGACCGTCCCTGAGTATGCTAATGAACTACAGGGGTTGTTAGCTGATGTCCGGAGGGCCGAATCCCACGCTCAGCTTGCCCCTGAGGAAGATGACGAGCTGTTGAGGGACTATTTTATTCGGGGATTATGTTTGAGTACGGTGAGGCGGGAACTACAGAACCGCGTGCTGGCGGACAAGACCCTGACCTTTGTCCAGATTCTGGAGGAGACCATCGCCAGGACTCAAATGGAGGAGCCAGAGGTGGGTCAGGTCGCCATGCAGAGAGCTGGAAGGGTGATGACCAATGCTGTAGGGGGTGAGACAGAGGCCCAGATGAGAGAAATGCAGCGTACTATAGATGCGCTAACCCAACAATTGAGCCAGGTGCAGAGTAGGGTACAGACTCCTGCTGCTGGGAACCCGTTACCAACTCCCTCAGACGGGCCCCCATGTCAATGCTCAGCAAGACCCCCCATGTGGCAAACAGAGGAACCACAGGGAAGGCCATCTCCATCACGGCCGTGGTATCGCTCTCCTCCTGACCCCCAACTGCGACAAAGGCCACCACCTCGGGAGTGGGACTATAGCAATGTTCAATGTTGGCAATGTCAAGAGTTCGGGCATATCTCAAGGAACTGCCCAGGACCGAGAAGGGCCAGGCCCAGCAACTCACCGCCGTTAAACGGGAGACCTCCGCGATAAGAGGGCGCACCGCGGGGGTATCAGGGGGCCCAAGTGCTCCAAAAAGCCCACATGATTTGATCGCAAAAAGCCCCGTGCTGGAAGTGAGTTTTGAGGGAAAGAAGGTCCCCTGCCTAGTGGATACGGGTTCTGAAGTGACAACAATGCCCTTAGACTATTTTGAACGGCATCATGGCCACCTTATGCGACCAAACACCGGAATGGTTATCCGACTGAGAGCGGCAGATAATGGAACTATCCCTGTACATGGGGTAGTCTGGATGCGGCTTCGGGCCTGTGGCCAAGAATTAGGAGTCAAGGGAGTTATCCTTGTCAAGTCTACCTACTTGCCGGAGGTCCCGGTGATTCTAGGCATGAATGTGTTGCGAGACCTGAACCACGTGCTTTTCACCAAGAAAGGACCGGAGTACTGGAAGCGGACTACGGCACATAGGCCAACACAGCAAGTTTTCCGGCAAATTGTCCAGACTTGCCGAATCCAGAAGGGACTCCCTGAAAACCACCGGCTGGGGGCGGTGTATACCCCGAATGGTGCGCCCGTAAAAATACCTCCCCGGCAGGAACGGACATTGATGTTGCCTGTGGGGACCAATCTGAATGTGGACGGATTGGATGTCGAGCTGGAACCGGTAGAGCGGTGTGAAGAGATAACTGGTGTGATGTTTGGGCGAGTGGTGGCCACAGTCCGAAACGGGCGAGTGCCGGTGCGGTGCGTGAATCTACAGGATCATGAAGTGACCCTACCAAGGAGAGTCAAGGTCGCCAGAGTCTTCCTACACCAGGGTGAGACAGCCCGGAGAAGACCCTTTACTCTTAGGGAAGAGAGAGGGGACGTTTGGACCTTGGCGGTACAGATGGATCAACCTGAAAAACCCACGCCCGAGTGGAATGGGAGGAAGATCCTGGAAATGATGGGAATAAACCGTCCCTCTTTGAGTCCAGACCAAGTACGGCTAGTGGAAGAGACCCTATGGGAGTTCCAAGCTGCATTTTCTAGGCATGACGAAGACTTTGGCTGTACGTCTGCTATCGAGCACCGAATACCGACCGGGAACACGGCCCCAATCCGTGAAAGGTATCGACAGATCCCACCAAACATGTACCAAGAAGTGAAGGAGATGTTACATCAAATGTTGGATAATGGCGTGGTACAACCAAGTCAGAGTCCGTGGGCTGCCCCGGTGGTGCTGGTCCGAAAAAAAGACGGCACCTTACGCTTCTGTGTCGACTACCGGAAGCTGAACGCAAAGACAGTGAGAGACTCTTATCCCTTGCCGCGGATCGAGGAATCCTTATCCGCATTGGGAAAGGCGAAATACTTCTCATCCCTAGACCTGGCGAGCGGATACTGGCAAGTGCCAATGGCAGCAGAAGACAGACAGAAAACAGCGTTCATCTTGCCGATGGGCTTGTATGAGTTCAGAAGGATGCCCTTTGGATTGTCCAATGCCCCCGGCACGTTCCAAAGACTCATGGAGTATTGTCTTGGTGACCTAAACTTTGAGTCAGTGCTCATCTATCTGGACGATATTGTGGTCTTCGGATCGTCCTTCGAACAACATCTTCAGAGGCTGAGACAAGTCCTGAAGCGCCTGATGGAGCATGGGCTCAAGGTCAAGCCCAAGAAGTGCCAGCTGTTCCAGACACAGATTGAGTACCTGGGGCATATTGTCTCTGCTGAGGGGGTGCAACCGGCAAGCAGCAAGGTGGAAGCGGTACAACGCTGGCCTGTCCCAAGAACCCTCAGGGAACTTCGCGCATTCTTGGGCCTAGCTGGATATTACCGGCGCTTCATAAGAAATTTTTCAAAGAAGGCAGGACCGCTGAACGAATTGCTGAGGGGGACCTCCCGGGGGCCAAAGAACCAGCCCATTCCATGGGGAGAGAAACAACAACAGGCGTTCGAGGAGTTGAAGGAAGCCCTGACGAGTGCACCACTACTCGCCTATGCGCAGTTTGACAAGCCCTTCATGTTATACACAGATGGGAGTCTCCATGGCCTAGGTGCGGTGCTCGCCCAAGAACAAGATGGCCGTGAGAGGGTCATAGCCTATGGAAGCCGGTCCCTGAGGGAGACAGAGAGGAACTTTGACAACTATAGTTCATTCAAGCTGGAACTACTGGCCCTAGTGTGGGCCATGACGGAGAAATTCTCAGAATACTTGACAGGAGCGGAAGTGACTGTTATGACCGACAATAATCCCTTGGCGCACCTAGACAATGCAAAGTTGGGTGCTTTGGAGCAGCGATGGATGGCCAGGTTGTCCAGGTACAAGTACAAGATCAAGTACCGATCCGGTAGAGAAAATGCAAATGCGGATGCCCTGTCTCGAGTGACGCCGGATGACTCCGGACGAGATAAGGATGGAGAGTTGGAAGACTCAGAGGTTCCCCACTTGGGTAGAATACCCTTGTTTGTGATACTGGCACGGACAAGTGGGGTGGTGACAGACCGACCAGTGTTGCTTGGGAAAACCCATGGAGATTGGGTATATGCTCAGAATGATGACGTGACCCTAAGAAAGATCAAGCAGTGGGTGATGGCAAAGGAGTGGCCTACCCCGATGGAGCGCAAACGCTTGCCACCTATGGGGGCAAGAGTAATGCAACAGTGGGATAGACTGAAGTGTGAGAATGGGTTACTGTACCGTAAAGTATATTTAGAGACTGAGTTGGAGGTGAGATGGCAACTAGTAATACCAAGTACCAGTGCCAGGGAAGTTGCCCGTGAGGCTCATGTGAGAGGGGCCCACTTTGGTCCTGATAAAACGTTCAAGTGGCTCCAGCGATTTGTCTATTGTCCTGGTCTTGAGCAGACAGTGCAGGACGTGTGCCAAGCCTGCAGGGCCTGTGAGCTCGCTAAACCCCCAGAACAAAGGGCCCCCACTCAGACGATTAGGACCACTGCGCCGTTGGAGGTGCTGATGATTGATTATGTCCTGATAGGCCACTCCAACAGCGGACATCAGTACTGTTTGGTAATGACCGATCACTTTACAAAGTTTGCAGTAGCAGTAGCTACGAAAGATCAGACTGCCGAATCTGCCGCCAGGGCTGTGTGTAAGCACTTCATCCAAGTGTATGGGTGCCCCACTCGTATTCACTCAGATCAGGGGGCATGTTTTCAGGGGCGGCTCATGTCGGAGTTGTATCGGGTGTATGGTATCCACAGATCCCGGACGACTCCTTATCACCCAGAGGGGAATGGGGCCTGTGAGCGATTCAATCGCACCCTCCTTCAGATGTTGCGAACGTTGGAGAAAGATCAAAAAGCTCGGTGGCCAGAGAGCTTAGCTGAGTTGCTCTGGGCCTATAATAATCGGGTCCATAGTACCACCGGCTACACGCCATACCTGATGCTGTTTGGGCATCCCGGACGGGAGATTGAAGAATTGAACTTGACAAATCCTGAGAGAGAGGGCGCTCGCTCGCCCGATGACTGGGTAGAACTACACCGTCGAAAACTGCAGACCATACACCGATTGGTGATTGACAAAACCCGACTGTCCAGTCACCCAGACAAGACCCCGGTTCAACATGAACCCTTCCAACCTGGGGACAGGGTGTTAGCAAGGGCCAAGAGACCCTCGGGAAAGTTGGATGATCGGTGGGAGGCAATGCCATATCGAGTAAAACGAAGGGTCATCCCTGACGGACCAGTGTATGAGATAGAGCCTGAAAGGGGTGAAGGAGTTACCCGGACTCTTCACCGTAATATGCTCAGACCTTGTAATTCAGAGACTCCCACAACGGAGACTGAGGTGCATCGGTTGAATCCGACAGCCCCAACCTTCACACCTGCTGCACAGATTGATCCCGATGAGTGGTGGGATGTACCAGTTCCCATGTCTGAAACGGTTCCAGCCGTGGTGATCTTACCTCCACGGGAGGGGACGACACTAATGGCTGCTCCTGTACAGGAACCTGAGCCGACCTGTGGGAATGAAGTGACTGATGCCCCGACTTTACGCAGAACGCCAAGGTCTAATGCTGGGGTTCCCCCACAGCGATACGCCCAGGATGAGTTTGTCTGGGGAGGTCTGTCGAGGACGCCGACCTCTAGTGGGGTGGTGTGTCACGGGGTGACTAATGCTATACAGTCTCAGAACACTTCTCACTGACAAGTGTGTGATGTGATAATAGCAGTGGTAAAAGGAGATGTTTCTGTAATGAAAAATTCTATTGTAGTAATTCTTTTTGACCACAAGATGCCGCTGTGTTAGGTAAAGGAAAAACCAGGAAGTGACGAGTTGAGGAAGTGGACTGCTGTAGTGGGGGAGAAGAAGCTGGCTGTGAGCAGTGAGAGATCTGAGGGACAATCCATTGCCATCCGCTGCCCTGCAACGCTTGTTTCAGGCCAGGGCCAGCTCTGGAGAAGCCCGAACCTGTTGCTGGTTCCCATGTCAGGAGAGTTGGAGACGATTGCTGTGCAGACGCCGCGGAGCGGATGACAAGAAGGACCAGCCCTTGTGACACCGTGTTCCAGTTGCCTGGAGGCAAAGAAATTCCTGTTTCCTTCGGAAAGTCCATCTGACTGTTCGCCCCCTTGCTAACCCGGGTAAGCGGAGCTCCGATTCACCTTTCATAAGGGTGAATAGTGTATACACGCAGTAAATAGTTTTTTTTTTTTTGGCGCCAAAAACCTAGCATAGACTGGTTCCGGCCATTTTGCTTTAAAGCGAGTTCTATCCAAACGGAGATACAGCACGTGTTGTCCTGCTATTCAAAAGAGACACTATATCCTGGATTATAGTACCAGAAGTATGTCATAAGAGGAGTTATTTGTTTCACTAAGACTTGTGCAGCTAAGCACCAACTTCTGATAAAACAAAACCGGTTGCTGAAGTCTTCCCTGCAGGGTTGGGGTAGTGTGTTGAAATGTGGATATTGGGGAGTGGGTAAGTTAAATAGTAAACTGTGATATTGTTAACCCCAGTGTGACACCGCAGGTGATCTTCCTCTGCATACTTACATTGTTTTGTTAGCTTGGTATTAATAGGTAAATTGCAGCTGCTATATATATGTAGCCGCTAGTTAAAGGCATAGTTCACTAGTTCTGACATATTAGGTCACGGTGCAGTGTCACTCAGGGGTCTCAGCCCTCGGCTGAGTGTCTTGTAATTATTGATTTCATCAGGCCTGTTAGCCTGGAGTTCACCACAAAAGGGTATAGAGTAAAATTTATATTTCTTACTTCGTGTCTGGTGTGGTTGTGCCTGTCCGTGGAACCGCTGTATCCTAAAAGTTCCTGCAAGAGCCCCGGTAGCCAGTCGGCTGCCGTGTCTTTCCCTTCCTCCTCCCCCCTTACACTAGCTGCTGGGTTTCATACAGCAGGGACCCGGCAGCATTGTCCATGATGAGAGATGATTCTGATCACGGGCATTTAACCACGCAGATGCCGTGGTTAAATGCGACCACGGCATCTAAGAGGTTACTTTTGCTTTCAATATCATTCTAGGTAACAGAACGGCCCCCTTACGGTGCGATTGCGGGAGGCGTCCCATTACCATGGCAGCCTAAAGCCTTCTGAAGGCTCTCAGCACTGCCACAGTATTGCAACTACTGAAGCCTGTGTGCAGTAGGCTTCAATAGTTACATAGCGAATCTGCCATAGACTATGGCACAGGTCAGCTAAAGAAAAGCAAAGAATACCTATTGCCAAGTGGTCCTGATTTCGATTCTTTTGGATATTCAGGAGCCAAGCTTAGACATTCTGGAGCTCATGGTTGGAACTGGTACCTTGCAGCAATAGGATTCTTGATTTGAACCTAACCCATCACTCCATATGCTTTAAACTCGTGTGCTCAGGTGCCGCCATGTACCCTCCTTTCCAACTACACTCCAAGAATTACTTTTGGGTAAACCTGGACTTCTATTAAAGAAGTCATGATGAGTATGTGATATAATAAAATTGGTTTATGAGCTGTGTTGGAAATATAGACTAATAGAAGTGATTGCAATCTATGTACAACTCAGTGGAACATGTTATTGCCTTATAAACAATGGAAATAAATAGCTTATGGGAACAGACTGACTTTTGTCAGTACTTATATAGTGTTACTATACAAAGAGACTGTTCTGAGCTTGTTTTTCAATCTTCCCATATAAGGGCTTCTATGGTATTTAATGCCTAGAGCCTTTATAGCCATTACACAATTTCCTTGTTACTGGTTTCATTAAGTTGTTCCCACACGTTCTCCATGACTGGAGGAACTACTTATAGTATTAGTTGGTTTGTTAATTGTCAGATGTTAAAAGACGACAAGAAAACTGAAACTTTAGTGTTCACTAAGCATCTGATATGAAGTGGCTAATGTACATGAGGCTGTAGACCAGTGTGTACAGATAATAATTAACACTAAGTTATAGCAAAATTATAACAACTTTACATTTATTATCTGTATTAGCAAATTGTGTGGAAAAACTACAAAACTGCTCTGAATGTGTCAATGTATTAAATGGAGGTTTCCAGGAAGGAAGATTTTCATAGTGACATGCGGATATCACAAATCTATAATATACTTTTAAGGAAAATAACTTCAGCTGTGTTTTATGGTTTAAAAAAGCAAACTGTTCTATATTGTACAGTTTATTTAGTTGTACGTTTTCTTCATTGTGAATTGTGATTATAAACATGTCAACTAGACAGCCTTATGCTGTTCTATATGCAGACAGCATGTTACAGAGATTGAAGCAGTAAGATGAAAAGGGTTTTACATTTAGAGAGGTTTTTTGGGGTGATCCATAAATTGCTGGGGTATAGAGTTAGTGAGCAACAGAACAGCAGAGCAATGTCTGGTAGTAGAGCACTGTTAGTAATTAGCAGAACATGCAGGCCACCATTAGAAGCAGTGGGGGAGATTTATAAAGATTAGTGTTTTCAGTGGCGTAACTAAAGTCTTGTGGGCCCCGGTGCAATCTTTTGTCCGGGGCCCCCTACCTCATCCCTAAAGTGAATTCTTGATAGTGATGGTTACAGGTGCTACGGGGTTTAATCCACCTTAGTGTGGTTAGGGTAATCTGTGGGTCTCCTTGACTTATGGGCCAGATGGAAGCTGCAATCTCAGTACTGATGCCTGTGCTTATGGGCCCCCTAAGGTTTCTGGGCCCTGGTGCGATTGCACCCTCTACACCCCCTCATGTTATGCCTCTGGGTGTTTTCAGTACGTCTCCTTTTAAATCAGTCCACCCAGAGGTGTAACTTGAAGCTTTTGGATTCCAATGTATAATCTGTAATAGACACCTACTAACCTTGTGCCATTTGAAATTAGGTATATATTATGAGACAGAGGGACCATTGGGGTCCCCTCAGCGTCTACGGCCCAGTAGTGACTGCTCTACACCCCTTATAGCTATGCCCCTGCAAGTGCCTGTGCTGAAATCTATGCCATTTCCTAGTTGGCGTTCATTTCAGGTAATATTTATAATGTTGTAGATCATAAATCTGTTGGGGCCTCCCCAGCATGCCCTGCTGGGGCGAGGGTGGCGATAAAAATCATTAGTTACAATTGGTGACAAAAATTGTTGCAACTGGCAATTAAAAAGTCATAAGTTATGGCAATGTTGGCCTCATCACATCTAAATAAAAATGCTATCTAGATCTTGGCAAGGGACAAAAAACAAAGATAACTACTTCTGAGGTATGGTGGCATCATCTGAGAATCATTCATATAGGTAGGTTACTTAAAAAAATAACAACAATCTTAAAAAACCCTTTAAGTCCCTCCTCAATCCAAGATCGAGTTCAAAGGCTGATTCCACTCAATGATTCACAGCCTTGGGCACTGTTCACGCCGGCATTATGATTTCTGTTTTTACAGAAATTATAGGATATATAATAAGGATCTAGTATAATCCATTATGATCCATTAAAACCATTTGATGGATGTTTCATTATCCCTTATGACCTGTTATTATCCATTTGATGGATGTCTCATTATCCGTTATGATCCGTTACTATCCATATGACTGATGTCTCATTATCCATTATAATCCATTAGAATTAAGTCACGCTATTTTCAAAATTTCTCTTTTCATACATATGTTTAATGGAATAGTTAGTGGCGTAAAGATGACAGTCGCAGGGGTTGCGACCACACAGCTGGAGATGACCGGGGCCCCGCAGTCAAGAAAAGACTGATTTCCCGATTGCTATCTCCATTATACATCTCTGGCAGCAGAGATCGGCACTCTTCTCTGCTGCCTATGTAGGTCAATGTACTGAACTCTCTAAGCAGCAGAGAAATGCACCCATCTCTGCTACCGGAGATGTAATAGCCAGGGCCGGCGTTAGGAGGAGGGACAAAATGGGCAATTGCTAAGGTCCTCGGTCCTCAAATAGGTTCCTAGGATCTCAGGCACCAAACTTTTGGCCTTAAGACTTGAATCCAGAGAGCTCCATTTACAACTGTATTGAAGTGCTCTGTCTATACCATGCAGAATCCATACATTTCTATCAATAATATGCTGTAGATAGGGGTTAGGGGGCCCCAGTCAAAGTTTGTTTCAGGCCCCAGAAGACTTTAGTTACATCACTGGTGTGTGTTAAACATGATGTAACCTATAATAATGATCTTCTTCTTATATATGTCCACAATGGATAGCCAAGGGCTCTTATCTTACTGAATGTTATGAATTATGCTTTATCACTGCTTGTATGTTCTACATGGTATTAAATACATTACTATTATGGATTTTCTTAAATGTTGTTAGCCTAGTGAATAAATGTTTCTCATGTAATGGTTGCAGGGAATACGCTTTGATCCAGAAATTCCTCAGACGTTACGGTTGGAGTTTGCAAAAGCAAACACAAAAATGGCCAAAAGCAAACTTGTCGGAACCCCAAATCCCAGCACACCTCAACTGAACAATGTACCTCAGTTTATCTCCAGGGATCAATGTAAGTATAAGGTTTCTCTATTGTATTTATAGCAAATGTAAGTTTGCTTTTGACCAGACATGTTATTTCATCGACAGTATCGCCTTTCATGAACTTGAATCAGATTACATTACATTAACACTGACCATCTTCGAGATTACATTTACTGTAATAATATCTAAACCAATTCCATAGCGTCTCATTCTAATTATGTTAATATAGATGTTGTTGTTACTCTGTTTTTCAATCATTACACAGAGAAGTGATATGAAATTTCATATATTCCGGTTTCCAATACAAATCTCCATTCAATAGAGAAAAGCTTACAATAATCCATACACTTATTACATTTTTAGCCACCTGCGTTCTCCTTGAACCTTCCATGTATTGCCAGGATACAGTAACACCGAGCTCTTATTTAGTGTATCAGTCCTTGCCTTTATCTTCACCTACTAATCAATCTAAGTAATGAACTGTCTGTATTTCACTGCATGACATATATATAGTGTATGGTCGCTGGACCTAAAGGGCGATCCTCATGGGATTTTGAAACATCCCTTTGGCACTATAAATTGTTTGTTTGATTTTGCAGGGAAATTATTTGCTGCCCAGAGATTTTGGCAAATAGTAACCAGATAGGAACGGCCTTGTGTTTGGCTCACATTGCCTAGTGATAAAAGTCATTGGCCAAATAATATACAGTATATAATATAATCCCTAGCTTGTGTATAAAATAATCAGGAGCTGTTTTGTGTCAGTTTCCAGTTACTTTTCTTTATTAAAGGGTCTCTATGATTCAGAAAACAGATTTTGAACTAAGCATATGCCTGAATAACCTTTAAAAAGCTCCAGTTCATCCAAAGCCCCCCCCCCATTTAAAAATCGGTAAAAACGATATTTGGCGTTCCCCAGGTCCAGCAATCACCCCCCACGTCATACCTCAGTACCCCCTCCGTGGCTTGTACTCCATTATTCCCTCTTCCTCCACAATTGCTGTACCACCTACATCCTCTGTTGTTTCACTCCTGGCTCTTCATATCCTGTGCATGCGCAGTAACGCTCCATTCTGAGCGCTACTGCGCATTCCTGAGCACCATTTTCTTGTAGCTACCTATAGAACTTGGCATACTGCTCAGTATGCTGATCTATAGCATGCTACAAGAAAATGGCACGCGGGCATGCACAGTACTACTACATGCGCCATTTTGGTGTAGCTCGCTGTAGAGCAACATTCTGAGCAGTATGCTGAGTTCTATAGGTAGCTACAAGAAAAAGCAAGGACCCCCTAAAAAATAAGAATAAGCCCTAATATGGCTATCATTAGGTTCCCACTAGTTTCACTGACTATCATGTGACTTTAAAGGATTAGAGAGGCTACTTTTTCAAGAAACCTCTCCAGTGTTGTCCATGGTCATTTCCAGGAAATGCAGTGCTCTCCCTGCAATACCAGATGCCTATAAACACAATTTTTGAGTTTTTATGTAGGTAGTTGTGACACATTGGCACGGGTGCGATGCAGCTGGTTTTCCCTGTTTCTAGCATTCTAGTTGTTAAAATCACAGAACTTGGGAGAAGAGGAGCCCCAATCCAAGTTTTGTAGGCTCGTAGGCTGCAAGTCTACTATGACCTGTGCCCAGCGAGAAGCCAGTATTAGTACTGTACTGACCTATCTCTGTCCCTCCCACTCCGGGGGAACATGAAGAAATGCACTAGCAGCAGTGAAAGAGTGCAGCCAGGGAGCAAGCAGACAGATAAATGGGGGCCACTATATGGAGAATAATATTTTGTATGGTGGAACGTTGTAGTGTATGGGGGGAATTATAATGTAATGAGGACATTATACAAGAGCGAATATATGGATGGGGGGACATTCTATTGGATGGAGGCCATTATACTGTATAGCTGTAAAGCTGGAAGAGTCACTGGTAGAGAAGAACCTGGGTAAGACAGGAAAGTGGGGCCCACTATATAGGTTATATTATTTTGTATGGGGAAATTATAATGTAACGAGGACATTATACGAGAGCCATTATATTGATTGGGGGACATTATATTGGGTGGGGGACATTATACTGTATGAGGGCAATGTAATGTGTGGAACATTAGGGGGAATATCGTGCTCATTTTGAGTCTCATTTACCTCAAAATCAGTGACAGATTCCACCCGGATTCTTTCTTCCATTATTTTTAATGAGAGGAAGAGATGAAAGCCGATTGCTGATAAAATAAGTATTCTGTCCAATCTTGCCACAGAGTCTGTGATGTGAGATTCTCCGCTGACTAGACGCCTTCATCTCAGCCTGATCATTAAGAGTAAGCCAAGGTGGAACGTCACTGAGAGACAGAGGGCCAGAATATAAAGAGGAACCAGAGGACATCAATATTACATCTGTGGGGATCCAACAGCAAGGACCCCTGTAGATCAGCTGTTCCAGGACAAAGCAGTGACCAGTAACGTTAGCATACCAGGAACTACACTGCCAATTGCCATACAATGTATAGTGGTGGGTTTAGGAACTACAGCAGTGCACATTGTACGGCAGGTGAACGGCATGACTCCTAGCATATTAATATTAGCTGATCTGCTTGGGTTCAGGCTGTCAGAATCCTGCAGATGTAATATCTCTGCATCTACCCCTTGACCTGTTTAAACATTTTTTAAAAAACCTGTAAAAATTTGAATTCTCTTTCTTAATTTTCTGTATTTTGCACTGAAATGAAAGCACTTGAACCTTCGATCACTTGTATAACCATATGTCACAACTAATTTTTTCCAAGCAGATGCATTTTAGGTTATAACACGACTCTGGGTGTTATGTTACTATTATTTACTGTAGTCTGTTACTGACGTGTATTGGTGCATCCCTGGGGAACAGTGAAGCACATTCTTGGCCCTATCTCTATTAGTATGCTCAATCTTAATGTATTCATTCCCTACTTAAGAAAATTTCCACAGGAAAAAAGCAGTATAGCTGACATTCTGCATTTACAGTTAACCAATACTTTAATTTATAAGAATTTTACTTTTAATTTCTCTGCAAAAGATGTAGAATGTGATTGCTGACACCTCATACATATATACAGGGTGGGGCAAAAGGTATAAACCGGTTTTAAGGGGATATAAAACAAAAACAACTCAACTTACAGAAATTATGTTTATATTGCTTAATTCAGTTCAGAATCTAGTTTTTTTACATTAAGTTTTAAAGATGATATCAGGAAGATGGCCGTCAGCAGCCACACACTCTTGAAGGCAAATTCTGAAGTTTTCAACAGCTCTTCTGCACATTTGGATGGGTATTGCCGTAACTTCCTCCCTGATTCTGTCCTTAAGTTCTTCCAGGGTATGTGGACGATTTTTAAAAACCTTTTCCTTTAGGTACCCCCAAAGGAAAAATTCAGAAATGCTCAAATTTGGTAAGCGCGCAGGCCACTCCACGTCACCCCTCACAGAGACGAGGCGCTGGGGGAACATTTGCCTCAATCTCGCCGTTGAAATCCTAGCAATGTGGGATGTGGCCCTGTCCTGTTGGGAGACACTTCAATAGCATTTCTTACCAGGATGACATTTTGAGGCGTTCTTACTGTTCTGGGTCTTCCAATTGCCGAAGGGGTTGCTGTTAAACCAGTTTTTTCCAATGTCCTAGCCCAACGTCTAATTGCATTACCCCCAGGGATGTTACCCCCAACAGGGATATTGAAGTGTAGTCGGAAGGCCCTCTGCGTGGTGATAACAGAACGGCCATTTTGAAAAAACGTCCTCACAGCAATCCCACGATGCTCTCCCATCCAAGGCATGGATGCTACTGACAACTAGACCCTCGCAGTCCCACAACGAGGCCCCGCCCCTCTTCCCACCACCACCACAAGCTGAGCTCTAGCCAGTCAAAACCGGCTCATACCTTTTGCCCCACCCTGTATATAGATAGATAGAGAAGGCATGACATTGCATACATTTCCATTAGCATCAATGCTATCTTTCTCTAAAAAAAAAGGTGTCAGCTGTGACTGTTGTGGCCATCTCCAGAGGTAGTCTATTTCACAGATTCACAGTCCTAACAGTCAAGAAGCCATCAACTCTGGAGATTAAACCATTTTTTACTCAACACAGAGGGAGCTTCCCATTGACTTTTGAGGGGATTTTTCATAAAACAGCTTTTCCCTATATTTCTTAATAGAGAATTATTAAAGTGGTGATATTACATCTCTGTCCCACGAGTCCATACCCCTCTTAATACATGACAATATCCTGTGGGCCTTAGAAGCAGCTGATTGACATTGCAAGGTGTTATTTATTCTATGATCTTCAAGTACATCCCGGTCCTTCTCCATCAGTGAATATCCCAGCTTTACTTCCCTAGAACGTATGCTGTATGTAGATTATTTTTACCTTTATCCACAGTAAACCTGATGTGCCATGTGGATGCCCAAACACTCAGTCTGCCTGAGTATGCATGTAACCTACATACATCCTACATACATCCTCCATAGACTGCAATGTGCTACATAGCTTGGTGTCATCTTCCAAAATAGAGATATTGCCATTAATCCCATCTTCTATATCATTAATAAATAAATTACATAACAGCGGACCCAGCACTGAACCCTGGGGCACATCACTTATAACACAGGACCAGTCTGAGCTGCAGTCATTGAACACAACTCTCTGAATTCTTTCACCAGATTGCAGTCTAATTATAAACCATATTTTCAAACCCAATGAACCTGATTTTACTCATTAAAGGGATTCTACCATTAAAAAACTATTTTTTCTAGGTAACACGTCGGAAAAGGCTATTCATCTCCTACCTTTGGAAGTGCTAATTAGTTCTCTCGCAGCGATGGGGGCGTCCCCCAGCGCAGGAAATGTGATAGGGGTGTCCCCATTGCTGCTCGAAAACCGACTCCAGCGCCGCCTCTATCTTCTTCTGCACCCTCCCCTTCCTTCTTCGGCTTGACGTTGGACGCCTGCGCAGTACGCTCTGTTCGGCGAACTTGCGGTGTCAGCTCTATGGCCGCGGGCATGCGCAGTACGTTCGGTGAGGTTCGCCGAACAGAGCGTACTGCCCAGGGGTCTGACGTCAAGCTGAAGAAGGAAGGGGAGGATGCAGAAGAAGACAGAGGCGGCGCTGGAGTCGGTTTTCGAGCAGCAATGGGAACGCCCCCATCACATCTACTGTGCTAGGGGACGCCCCCATCGCTGCAAGAAAACTAATTAGCATACCGGTACAAGCCGGTATTTTGAACGAACGGCGCGGCGTAGATCACTTACAAAGGTAGGAGACTAATAGCCTTTCTAAAGGTTATTCCGACGTGTTACCTAGAAAAAAAAAGGTTTTTAATGGTAGAATCCCTTTAAATATCTATGCAAAAACATTTGACACTGTCTCTCAAGTCCATGAAAGGAACGCTATGTCCACATCCTCCCCCTGTCCAAACTTCTACTCACATCTTCACAAAAACAAATCAGGTTAGTGTGACAACTTTAGTAAAGTTACGCTGTCTGTCACATATAATATAGTTACATACTCTTATATATAGTCACTTAAAGGGGTTTTCTGGGCAGAATTTTTTTTTTTTTTTTTAAAGTCTGTTAGTGCTAGTGATGGGTTAATAAGTACACCCATATACCTTTATCAGGGTTTGGAGTGATTTCTGGGTGTGTCTGGTTTCTGCTGCATCCTCTGTGTTTGTTTACATGCTGTAGCTTCCTGCTGTGTAGACTTCCTGTGAAGCTGCTGCGCTAACTCAATCGTACTCAGCCCTCCTCCTCTCTCACTCCATTACAAAACCCTCCATCTCACTAAGCCTAACCCCTCCCACCCATTACTAGACCCTCCCACCCCCATCTCCCTGGCTAACCTATTCTGCCCATTGCTAGAAGACAGGAAGAGGGGGAGGAGCCATTCCCCGGACACAGGAAAGCTTCGTAAGTATTGCATGGGATAGGGGAGGGGAAGAATGATGGTGACGTTTCATTTCGGGAGTGGTGAAATGGAACATCACCAGATTATCAGATAGTGGGTAATTATATATATATATATATATATATATATATATATATATATATATATAATTGAAGTAAATTAGAAGTTAGGTGGGGGAGGAAGTTTAGTTTCGGGGATAATTATCAGTTTATTCTGGACAACCCCTTTAAGAGCCCCTCAAACAGTTTCCTCACAATGAATGTTAAGCTCACCGGTCTGTAATTACCTAGGGAAGACCAAGAGCTGTTTTTGAAAATACGCACCACATCTGCCCAACGCCAGTCCCTTGGCACTGTACCAGTCACCAGACAATCCCTAAAAATTAAGAACAGGGGTACAGCTATGACTGGACTGAGTTCTTTAAATACTCATGTGTGTAAACCATCTCACTCACATTTATTTAGTTTTTGCTTGGCTTGGACCATTCTATGCAATTTAGTATATTGGTTGGTGTATTACATTTTGCATTGGTGACACCTACATCAACTACTGAAAGTTCTTCTGTACAGAACTAAGCAACCCATTTAGTAGCTCTACATTTTCTTAATCCCAAGTGACCAACTCTACATTTCCATTATTTAAAGAATTTGGGGGTTAGTTTTGCTTTCCTTGGCCACCTGCCTTTCATGTATTGTATCTGATTTTATTTCACTTTTGTAGATTTTATTAAGCGCTTTGTAATTCTCAGAGGCTACAGCTGACCCTTCTGATTTATGTTTTTTTAAATGTCCATTTTTTATTGTTTATCACTCTTTTAACCATTGTTGTAAGCTATAGGAGGGAGGGGGTTAATTTAAGATGTTTATACTGGTTTCCTATGGGTATACATTTTGCTACATTCTTGCTCAATGTAGATTTAAAGAGGACCTTTCACCACTTTTGGGCACATGCAGTGTTATATACTGCCAGAAAGCCGACAGTGCGCTGAATTCAGCGCACTGTTGGCTCTCCCGATCCGTGCCCGGTGTAAAGAGCTTACGGTGCCGGTACCGTAGTGCTCTATGGTCAGAAGGGCGTTTCTGACCATTAGCCAGAGACGTCCTTCTGCCTCGCGGCGCCAATCGCGCTGTACTGTGGAGCGGGGAGGAACGCCCCCTCCCGCTCCTGATAATACTCGTCTATGGACGAGCTGTGTGAGCAGAGGGAGGGGGCGTTCCTCCCCGCTCCACAGCACAGCGCGATAGGCGCCGCGAGGCAGAAGGACGTTCCTGGCTAATGGTCAGAAACGCCCTTCTGACCATAGAGCACTACGGTACCGGCACCGTAAGCTCTTTACACCGGGCACGGATCGGGAAAGCCGACAGTGCGCTGAATTCAGCGCACTGTCAGCTTTCCAGCAGTATATAACACTGCCTATGCCCAAAAGTGGTGAAAGGTCCTCTTTAAATGTCTCTTACTTAACCTCTGTCTTATTTTTAGACAAAATCTGCTCCCAATCTATATCCTGAAGTACAGCCCTTTAACCTGGGAAAATTGGTCTTTATAAAATTAAGGGATTTTGCCCTCCTATCTTTTGTGTGTTGTGTTTTACAATTTAAGTGGAATCTTATTATATTATGATGACTATTACCAAGTTGTTTTTTTTTACCAACATTTCCAACAGATCCAGCAGGGCATCACCTCTAGTTGGATCTTTTATGAATTTCCTTCCCTTTGCAGGTGATGCAGAACCATGACCTCAGTCAATATCTGGGTAGTTAAAATCTTCCATCAAGGTCACTGTACCCGAGCTCTGCCAGCCACTCAGTTTGCTTATACAACAGATCCTCTTAACTCCTTAGTTATGTTGGGGGGGGGGGGGGGGGGTCTATAGATTATGCCAAAAAAAAAAAAAGATTATGCCATTGGTCACATCCTTATGCAATTCCACCCACAGGGATTCCACATCCTTTCTCAATCTTCACCGACATTTGTCTCTTTCACACTCACTTTCATGCCACTATATATACAAAAACTACATATACTGTATATATATATATATATATATATATATATATATATATATATATATCTGTGTGTGTGTATATGTAGCTTTTATTGAAAATTTTTTGAAAAATACAATGTTGTCCAGAGGAGAGCATCCAGAGTAGTGCCAGAGACCATTCAGTGGGTACTGAATTGGGATTTCTCATATTCATGAGATCCGTCTGACTGCCAGATTGCTCCCTTTTCTGTGAACAGGGAGAAAGCTGTTGATTAGTTATAAATTGGGTTGGTCGCTCTTGAATATTCAGGACTCAACAGTGCACACAGCATTAAGGGCATTCAGGTGCTTAGCTCCTGATAAAGGGTGAATTTTATGAAAGACTAGCTTCTGCCCACAACTTCGTCTGCGGGTTGGTGTTGGCGCTGAGCCGCTTATATTTAGCCAATTGCTGTTGTGGATGATCAGCCTGCTCCTGCGTCTTGGCTCTGCTACATCGCTGCATATGCGCAGCATACTCAGTTGTATGTACATCTCTGCATATGGAGAGCGTACTCAGCTGTGCTACAGCGCTGCCTAAGCTCTGCTACATCTGGCCATTTGGATTAGAGGGGTGTTCTATATCAGTGTCTGAGCAGCTTCTGTGTTGGAAACGGCTGAACTTGCAGAAATTTGCCACAGTTCGATCAGCCTGCTCCCGCGTCTCAGCTCTGCTACATCACTGCATATGCATAGGATACCCAGCTATATGTACATGTTTACTACATCAGGCAATTGTGATTACAGGGGTTTGGTTATGTGACTGTCTGAGCAGCTTCTGTGTTACAAAGGGATGAACGGATGTTGCTGAAATGTGCCAAAGTTCTTCCCCCTCCCCCATCAGAGGCAAAACAACACATTCCCTGTACTACTCACTGAAACTCTACACCCGATATAGTCCTCTTGCCCACACACAGCCTGCATGTTCTGTAGTTTCCTGATCTTCTATGAGACTCAATTTTCTTCAGCTTTCACACTGTCCAGCTTCATCCTATATAGCTCCGGCCACAAAATAGCATGTAGCTCCGCCCACTGCCTAACTACCTATGTCATCACAGGTCCTTTAGTGTAGTGTGAACCTAAATTCCTTCACTGCGGTCGTGTAGTGATGTCATTTACCGGGATAAACAGTAGCCTATGTTTTCATGCAAATCCGTTCAGCCGTTTTTGCGTGATTGATTAGTAGGATAGGAAGTAGGATTAGTAGGATAGGATTAGTAGGATGTCCAAAAAGGCACATAGCAATCCTGGTCCCATTCACTACTTTATGTTACTCTCAGGCATAGTAATAGATTCTCTTATACATCTCTGCATTTGAAAGGCGTAGGACCAGTAATTTGAAATCATTTCGGATTTAGATAACCCTACTGCAATGGTATACATTCACAAATGCCTCAAGTTAGACCTTCAGAATGTGTTTCTACCACAAGTTTTTATATGTCTCATTCTTCAGGAAGGTCAAATAAAAATTTATTTTGGCCATATAAAGTCTATTATTCTTGAAATATGAATGGCAAGACTTGAACTTAACATTAGACCTAAACCAGCTGATTGCAAAACTTATTTGTTAATTTAATTCACTAATAACTAGAGATGAGAGAACACTGTTCGATCAAATAGATATTCGATCGAATATCAGGCCGTTCGAGGTATTCGTTTTCAATCCAATACCACGAGGCAAACACACTAAAAATTTGCATCCCCTCCCACCTTCCATGGTGCTTATTTTGCACCAAAACTGCGCAGGGGAGGTGGGACAGGAACTACGACAAAAATCAGAAAAAGTAATTGGCTGGCTAAATCAGGTGACCTCCAATTTATACGAATGGTGGATTTAACATTCGGTTAATTTGAGACTGTGAACTATGTGACTGTGAGACAGGGACAGATGTACAGGCAGGGTTAGCTAGGGATTACCTTTATTTAGGTGGGAATGTTACTCACACAGCTCTTTGGGGCTCTAACTGGTCGGGATCCCTGTCAGCTTGCGATATGCCCGAGCTGACGTTTTCCCATAGGAATGCATTGGCCAGCGTTGATTGGCCAAATGCCATACAGAGTACAGCATTCGGCCAATCCATGCTGGTTCTGCCAATCCACGCTGGTTCTGATGCAGCAGAGCTGAGTGTGCAGCAGGGTTCAGCACACATTCAGTTCTGCTACATCTCTGATGCAGCAGTGCTGAGTGTGCAGCAGGGTTCACATTTCCAGTGTAGCAGTGCTGGCTGTGCGCTCAGCTCGGCAGCATCTCCAGTGTAGCCGAGCTGAGCGCACGGCCAGCACTGCTACATGTTTGCGATATGCAGGAGCTGACTTTTTCCCATAGGAATGCATTGACCAGTGTTGATTAGCCGAATGCCATACAGAGTACAGCATTTGGCCAATCAATGCTGGTTCTGCCGGAGGAGTATACAGTATATAGTATGACACCCTATCAGTAGTGAGAAATAGTCTGGAATTAATTGTGTCACTTATTAGTGACAGTATCTGTGTCCCCAGAACTGACTGCAGGTATAACTACATCCAGGTACATGGTGTGTCACCTCATCAGTAATGAGAAGTATCCTGGAATCAATCAATTATTCAGTATGTCACTTACTTATTAGTAACAGTATCTGTGACCCCAGAACTGACTGCAGGTATAACTATATCCAGGTACATAGTGTGTCACCCCATCAGTAATGAGAAATGGCCTGGAATTAATAAGTGTGTCACTTAATTATAAGGAAAAGCACCCCAGAAATGAATAAGGCTATGACTGTGGTCAGAACACCATGTGGCAGCACCCTTCAGCTAATGCAGAAGGTTAGTCTATTTGTAAGCATTTGTAAAATACCTTCAGCTCAACATAAAGATGGACACGTGTTGACATACACAAAAATTTAGCAATTTACAGTTGCTGCCATCTATTTGTAAGTATGAAAGACTTCTAGGAGACAAAGCCATGACAGCTGGTAAGAGCACATCCCCCACACAGCTCCATGATAATAAGGAAATGTGATCCCATTTAGTAATCTCAGTGAGGCTGATAGGAATGTATTGTTGAGCCAGTTATGAGTTATGAGTCCAGAGTGAAGGATTCAAGCTGATGACCTCACAGAGGAACATTATTTAATTGTAGAAAGGTGCTAGAACCCGTTATGTGTTGTGTTTTTTGGGTTGTTTTTTTTTTTTTGTTTGTTTGTTTGTTTAATGTTAAATTCTGCCAAAAAAATATACTCAAGCATTTCTTACCAGCAATGAAATAGTAAGATAATTAATTTCAGCAAATAGTTAGGTCCAGAAATATTTGGGATCTTCATGATTTGGGATCAGTATGCCACCACATTGGATTTAAAATGAAGCAATTGAGATGTAATTGCGTTGAATAAAAATATCCTGTGAAATGTTTTGGAATTGTAACCATATTCTACAAAGCCTCCTTATTTCAGGGGTTCAAAAGTAATTGGACAAATTAACATTACCATAAATAAAAAGCTGCTGCTCGGCCCCGGCCAATAAGGGTCCATTCACACGGAGGAAAATGGTGAGGACTTTGGTGTGGAGTTTCAGCACTGAAAAAAAAAAAAAGCCTCCCATTGACTTCAATCGGTTCTGCTAGCTTTTAATTCCACTAGCAGTAAAAAGAGGCGAGATGCCCTATCTTGCCATGGATTCCGTGGCCGATTCAGCCGTGGCATCTGCATCTCAAGACATGCACCTGTTTAAGTCGATTCATTCGGACCTAATCAGGAGCTGAATTCCGCGACAGAATGCCGATGCTGCATCGCTATCCTGTTGCGGCTAGCCACGCAGAATGTTCACAAGGCGGAAAAGGTTTCCGTGACCTTTTCCTCTGTGTGAACATACCCTTACTAGGGTAAGTAATGGACTAACTCATGACCTCTTTTAGCAATAGCCTTAAGCTACTGTACCCCTTGTTAAATCTGGCCTTATGTCATCCTATATTGTGTAAATGCCACATGTAAATTGTTACTTTTGGTACATACTGGTTACAATATTAAAGGAAGCCTCCACTCACATATGACTGTCTCATTTGCTCTAACACAAGTCCTTCTGATTCATTATTTATGGTCAGTCTAGTAGCCGGTTGCTTTCCTAGCAGTTCAGTTCCGTTTCACGCTTTGCTATAAGATTCAATTTTGTTCAGATAAGAGTGATCTTGTCTTTTCTCTCCCCTCAAACATTACTAGTGACTCAGCCGAAAAGCATCTGTTTAGCCTAAACTGCAAATGAACCTTAAATACACTTTGGTATGTGTAATGCTTTTAAAAGCCATGAGAGCCGTAAATTGTCAAGCTAAGGCAGAAGATGATGGTTGACTTTGATATCATTCATCTTCCTTTCCCGTGTATAATTGGAACAAGACGTTTTCTGTACTGTCCCCTATATCTCCTTCTATCCAAAGTTACAGAATGCCAACAGTTTTTATCACAGTCCTAATTATGTCATTTTCTATATAATGAAACTCTAGGGTATTTCAACTAAATTTATTCTTTCATAAATAGTATGTAACTATATCTTGATATCCAGGAACTGAATTTGTAATTAGTGCTCAAAGCCAGATGACCTCATCCATAAGGCTGGGTTTGCACATTCTGGCAGTTGTAGGTAGTCAAGACCCTATCCATGTGTCATGACTGGGTTTTGAAATAGGGCATTAAATGGACAGTTTTGTTTGTGAACCCCAGATTTATTTGTGAGACCACACAGTTAGTGAAATTTATGCAAAATGTTATGTGGTCTCAAGGGTAAAGCTGCAGTGTTACAAGTATAGCCATAAGGCCAGTTAACACACTATTTGAAACCACCACCCAATGACATATGGCCGGGGTATTGGCTGCATATGGCTACCGGCAGGAATATAGCCATAGGGGTGCAGAAGTAGCGATTGATACTGGGCCCTTGCCCCTGTGAAGGCCCAAAATGTCCTTCTGTCATATAAAATATAAGACCATTCGAAATGGTACAAGGTGATTAGTGGCTCCATTATAGGATTTGCATTGGGGCACAGGAACCTCAAGTTACCACTCTGGCTACCAAAACTTGTAAATCCAACTTAAACTGGACTAAGGTTGCCATAATGGTAGGTGTTTGCAATGTCCCATTCAAAATGTCATAGTTCATGTCACACAGGGTTTTTATTTAATTATTTTTTTTTATAAATGTATTTAATTTTGTTTGATATCGCTGTTCAATAAAAAAAAAATCTAGTGACCAGTTTTGAATTGACATGATACTTGAAGAGGCGATGTTGGCACATCAATAGTAGAAAATCAGACATTTTAGCATTAGGCATACTTTGTAACAAACACAAATACTAGAGATATTGCCATTTTGTGTTTCTTGGTGGGACTAGTTATACAAAACCATATGTATAACCATGCTGGACAATAATCGGAATACAGGCTGCTAAGAACAGTGATCAGTCTTCTGCTATGGATTTGTACGGTAATGGAGGCATTAGTGTTTCTACTACTATAAATGACTATTGCATGACGTTATGGCTTTTTATTGAGGTTTTAGAAATAATAATGTGAATATGTCATTATATGACGTAATACTTGGCCTTCTTGATGGGAATACAAGCTATGGTATAATGCACATAGCTCCCCAGGAGTCAGATGTGTTCTTCATTATTTATAAAACTTTTGTTCTTAGATTCCTATGTCATGTAAATGCCTTTATATCTGCAGATGCGGCAGGAAACCAAACTTCCAGGAAGTAATCCGTTTAGTTTTCCCTTTCACCTTCTCATATTAACTTGGGAACATGGTCCCCAGGGTGTTCTGGGAACATACTCAGCATTAACAGTTCACTCAATGCAAAATCTGGGAACTGCAGAAATGGCCTGTGGGTGTACATGTGTCCGTATGTTTATATCTCAGATCGTGGAAAATAGGCCTGAGAAACTCTGAACTGTGTGCCAGAGCCGACAATTTGAGAGAATTACACGTTCTCAATGACGGTGACGTTGGCCGACTAGCAGTAAAGCGTGACAAAACACATCTGTATAACTGCAGAATAAATGCTGACACTTAACCATTATGACCTTTTCTCATAGATGAGAACTCTTATTATGACATCTCCCTAAGACAGTAAATGAAACTATTAGAATGTGTCATTTTGCGCTTGTTGTACAAACTGACCACTGATCACATGCACCCTAGATCTCTCCCTAACAGTACACCGTACACCCCACATCTCTCCCCTACACACAGTACATCCTGCACCCCGCATCTCTCCCCCCCACACAGTACACCCTGCACTCCACATTTCTCCCCCACTCACTACACCCTGCACCCCACATCTCTCCCCCACACACTGTACACCCTGCACCCCACATCTCCCCCTTCCCACAGTGCACCAGGCACCTCACATCTCTCCATCTTCCTCCACTGCATGGAATAAAACTTTTCTTCATATGGAAGGATCTTCTTACAAGCACATAACACTTACCCAGTCACATGACTAAAGAATACCGTCTATGACCGTCTAATGTCAGAAGGTCCTTACAGGAGTATCTTATTTAGCCTTTACCCTTGGATAAGAGCTGGTGGCGATCAGGTAAAGTTTGTTAATGAGGATAACACTTCAGGGGTATAGTGGGACAAGCTGTAAGTCGGCCGGGACAGCTGAACAGCAGTGCAAAAACGGGTCTCTCCTGCTGGATCCAGGATGGCTGGGAGATATATATCTCCCTATATTATAAAAATGAATTTCTGTCTGTCTGTCTGTCCATCTGTCTGTTTGTCTGTCTGTCTGTCTGTCTGTGCTCTAATGCGAACCAAACGACTTGACCGATCTTCACCAAATTTGGCACAGAGATACTTCAGGTATCCGGGAAGGTTTAAGACGAGACTCCAACTCGCTCGGACGTACCGTACCGTACGTTCCAAACACAATGCCCCCCCCTTAGCCAATACAAACCTGCAAGTCTTTCACTCATATTCCAACTGCAATACACATGGTCACTCCACATACACAACCCAACACTGATATCCAAACTGAGATACACACATCAGAGGATTAGATACACAGATCAGCACACAGTATCACACGCCAGAGGATTAGATACACGCATCTGCACACAGTCCCACAAACCAGAGGATTAAATACGCACTTCTGCACACAGTTCCACATGCCAAGGATTAGATGCACGCGTCTGCACAAAGTACCACACGCCGGGGGATTGGATACATGCGTCTGCACACAGTACCACATACCAAAGGATTGGATACACACATCTGCACACAGTTCCACACACCAGAGCATAAGATATGCACATCTGCACACAGTACCACATGCCATAGGATTAGATACGTGCATCTACACACAGTTCCACATGCCGTAGGATTAGATACGCGCCTCTTCACACAATACCACACAGGGGAGGATTAGATACGTGTGTCTGCACACAGTACCACACTTTGGAGGATTAGATACATGCCTCTGCACACAGTACCACAAGCCAGAGAATTACATACACGTCTCAGCACACAGTACCACACAGGGAGGATTAGATACACGCGTCTGCACACAGTACCACATGCCGTAGGATTAGATACGTGCGTCTACACACAGTTCCACATGCCGTAGGATTAGATACGCACCTCTTCACACAATACCACACAGGGGAGGATTAGATACGTGTGTCTGCACACAGTACCACACTTTGGAGGATTAGATACATGCCTCTGCACACAGTACCATAAGCCAGAGAATTACATACACGTCTCAGCACACAGTACCACACAGGGGAGGATTAGATACGCGCATCTGCACACAGTACCACATGCCAGAGGATTAGATATGTGCATCTGCACCCAGTACCACACAGGGGAGGATTAGATAATCGCATCTGCACACAGTACCACATGTCAGAGAATTAGATATGTGCATCTGCACACAGTACCACACGCCAGCGGATTAGATACGCGCGTCTGCACACAGTTCCACATGCTGTAGGATTAGATATATGCTTTTTCACACAATACCACACAGGGGAGGATTAGATACATGTGTTTGCATACAGTACCACACTTTGGAGGATTAGATACATGCCTCTGCACACAGTACCACAAGCCAGAGAATTATATACGTGTCTCAGCACACAGTACCACACAGAGAGGATTAGATACACGCGTCTGCACACAGTATCACATGCTGTAGGATTAGATACGCACCTCTTCACACAGTACCACACAGGGGAGGATTAGATACGTGTGTCTGCATACAGTACCACACTTTGGAGGATTAGATACATGCCTCTGCACACAGTACCACAAGCCAGAGAATTAGATACGCGCATCAGCACACAGTACCACACAGGGGAGAATTAGATACGCGCATCTGCACACAATACCACACGCCAAAGGATTAGATACGGGCGTCTACACACAGTTCCACATGCTGTAGGATTAGATATGCGACTCTTCACACAATACCACACAGGGAAGGATTAGATATGTGTGTCTGCATACAGTACCACACTTTGGAGGATTAGATACAAGCCTCTGCACACAGTACCACAAGCCAGAGAATTAGATACACCTCTCAATACACAGTACCACACGCAAAAGGATTAGATACGCGCATCTGCACACAGTACCACATGCCGTAGGATTAGATATGCGCGTCTACACACAGTTCCACTCGCCGTAGGATTAGATACGCGCCTCATCACACAATACCACACAGGGGAGGATTAGATATGCGCATCTGCACACAGTTCCACACACCAGAGGATTAGATACGCGCGTCTGCTTACAGTTCCACATGTCAGATGATTAGATACGCACATCTTCACACAGTTGTACACGCCATAGGATTAGATACACGCGGCTGCATACAGTACCACATGCTGTAGGATTAGATACGTGCGTCTACACACAGTTCCACATGCCGTAGGATTAGATATGCGCCTCTTCACACAATACCACACAGGGGAGGATTAGATATGTGCGTCTGAACACAGTACCACACTTTGGAGGATTAGATACATGCCTCTGCACACAGTACCACATGCCAGATAATTATGTGGTACGCGTCTCAGCACACAGTACCACACGGGGGAGGATTAGATACGTGCATCTGCACACAGTACCTCACGCCAGAGGATTAGATACACCTGTCTGCACACAGTACCACACGCCAGAGGATTAGATACGTGCCTCTTCACACAATGCCACACGGGGGAGAATTAGATACACACATCTGCACACAGTACCACACGCTGGAGGATTAGATATGTGCATCTGCACAGTACCACACCAACAAGGATTAGATACTTGCGTCTAAACACAGTACTACACGGGGAAGGATTAGATACAGCTTTACTCCAGGTATCCATAACAACTGATCACAGGTTTTTCACTGATATCCAAAATGAGATACACATAACCACATGAGGCTTATGGACATACACAGAAACCACATACAAAATACACCAGTGCAAAACTGGACATTTCTTATGGGGCCACTACACAAACATAAAATGTAATATACCCGTGCGAAGCCGGGTCCTCCCTCTAGTATATATATATATATATATATATATATATATATATATATATATATATATATATATATAGTAAATATTGAACAAGTACTATTTACCACTAGTGATAATAGGCACGGGTGCACACTCAATGATAATCATAAGTAATAATCTTATTATCTCTGTGATATCTTGGTGTTCATATTAATTAGTTGGACTTTTTACTTTACATTTGATATTTACATTGATTATAAGCAGTAGAAATATTGTAGTTATAGTTACAAAATGAAGTCATTTAAGGATATGACTAAACAGAACTAAGGATAATCTTTAACATCAATAAATACTTAATCATAATGGGAATAAGTAAAAGACAGGGAGACTGGATCCAGCATCCAATCCATGCAGCTCCTTATAGTTTATTGAATGTTCTAAATTCCATCTCAGTACAGAAATATGCCACTGTCCCTGTACATAATATAAAACAATGCATCTGCTCTTAAAAGGGTTGTCCAGGCAAAAAAGGATAACCCCTTTTAATATTTAAATCAGCTAGGGGCAGTGAAATTTGAAAAAAAAAAAAAAAAATCATAATCGCCTGTCCCTGATACTCCAGTGTCCTCCCGAAGTGTTGCAGTCCTTCTCCTGAAAGGGTCTCTTCTGGAGTGCTGCTTAATAGCCTCAGCAGTCACGTGACCGCTGAGGCCAATCAGCGAGTGGCATGCAGTGTCACTACCTGTGACATCACAGGTCTCTTGCTGAGGCCGCTGATTGGCCTCAGCAGTCACGTGATGTCACAGCCAGTGAGCAATTTAACTTTGAGGAGACACCAGAGCAGAAGGACCAGACTGCACCGCAAGGACATTGGAGCATCAGGGATGTATAATTTTTTAAAATTTTATTTTCTTCTGATTGAAGAAGCTGATGATCCAGCTGATTGAAAAGTTAAAGAGGTTGTCCATGCAAAATTGTTTTTTCAATGTAGGATTCAATAATCTACTTGTTTCTAATGTGATATTGGATGCTGGATCCTTTCTCCTTTTTTCTATGACTGCCATGTTCCAAACACTTCCCAACATGTGCCCAATGTTCCCAGCTTCAGGTGAGCTGAATTTCTTCTTTGACACCTAACCGTAAAGCTACAGACAAAACTTTATTTTCAGTTTTTGATCATTTATATCTGAAATAACTGTATTTAATACATATATTTTATACATTTTTTTTTTCACTATTGGGGTCATTTTGCCTTTTTTTTTTTTTGTAAAAGGTGGAAACCTAAAACAAACAGAAGTCCTCACCAGCAGTTCTCACTATGGTCTTCCAATATTGTTATTACTAATCTGGTGTCCTTATTCTTTTCTTACAGATGAACTCACAGTGCCTGCACTTTACCCGGGTAGCCCTGAAGTGTGGGCGCCGTATCCCCTCTACCCAGCGGAACTAGCACCTGCTCTACCTCCTCCTGCTTTTACCTATCCTGCTTCACTGCATGCCCAGGTAATTGATACCAATCAGCCACATCCTCACTCTGTATCCCACCTGCCCTTTCCTGGTACCACGGTGCACTCCACACACTAACCACTGTTCTACCAGCTAACTGGCTCACCAAAAAGAGGCCAATGATGCCCTTCTTGTCCTCACTCATCCTCAGACTTTCTTCATGTGACGGGAATCCTACACTTCTGATTTGTAATTGTAGAATTAATACTATATCATACTACTGGTTTAATTGATCTGAGGTTTTCTCTACAGTTTAGCCCAGAATTTATGCATAATTTTGATGGGGAAGGGGCAGTCATTTGCTCAATGGAAATCTGACATCAAATCTTCCAGTGTGACTGAAGTGACAGTTTTTAAAATTTCAGGACCAAAAAAGATGTGAGCAGTTGCCCATTTATTAGATTCTGTAAGCTAAAATATCAATCTACCATTCTCATAGTCAGGTTTCATGTAGTATCATTTGCATAATCTTTACCGTGATGATAAAGTGTAGATTTATGAGTTCCAGTGACATCAAGGATAAATAAAGACAAATTACGGGCAAATATAATATAGCTAGATGGATATGTAACATAGATTCTGCAGATCCTTAAATATAAAAGAGAAATATGAGATATAGGTATACGTAGATAGAGCTTTAAGGTGGTCATGCATCTTTAATAGCTCTTCAATATGAAATGAGTGGGCAGAGTCTTCATACTCTTGTATACACAACTCACTTGGCTGATCCTGTTGAAATTGGAAAAAAAAAACCTTATTATTCCTCTAAAAGACTTCATGTACATGCACGTTATGTTTGGACCAGTTCATATATGATATGTGCTCAGGGGAGATTGGGGAGTAAGCTGCTGCCAGACACCTTGGAGAGCAACTTATCATTCCCGGGAACAAAGGATCAGCATTTTGCATTGCCCAGTAGTAGAGAAGAAGATGTGGCAGCGCCAGACCACCACTACCTTAACAGCCAACATATCAGAATACGGCATATGATGACTCTTCCCATTCCAAATAAAATGGAAAAGTGTCTTTGAAGGGAGCATAGTTCAGAGTGCGCAACCACTACGGAGTTTCAAAGTAGTATAGGAACTTTGAGAAAAGTGTCTGCTGTAATACCACCAATAGGAGATGTGTAGGGGGGCACCATTTATCTAATAGGGAACAGAGTTCATGAAACAGACGGGGGTAATTAACGGAGTATAAAGTGGCATAAAAAGAGGACAATTGTATACCCAGATAATGACAAGAGTGGTCTCTTTACTGAAAATCATAGTTATTGTGGAGAAGCTGAAGGTCAGGGTCTGGAATGTTTAAGGGAAATTATTCAGTCTTCGAGGGATTCACTTTATAACCAGAAAAGCAACCATAGTCCTATCATCAACATGAAATTCGGGAAGGTGGTGTACGGGTTGGTACGGGTCAATAGGACAACAGTGGCCATCCTGAAGGACTAGTCCAGATTGGACCAGTCCTTTTCAAGACAATTGGTACACTGAGGGTGGGCCTTCAGCTCTCTGCAGCAATACTCTTGTCACGACTCTTGCACTGGACTTCTACAGACCAATGGCTGGGATCTGTAGTGCAGTAGTAGTAGCAGGTATCCACAGTGCAGCAGGTAGAATGCTGGAACTTGTAGTGCTACAGGTGGTGTGCTGGAATTTGTAGTGAAACAGTAGTATGCTGAAACTTGCAGTGCAGTGGTAGTAAAAACTAATTGGAATCAATTGGCCCAGGCTCAAGGACTAATAGAAGCTGGCGTCAAACACAATACTTAGGCAATGAGACAGGAAACGCACAAAACGCCATCTTACTAATGAACCAGTACTGGCAAAACAAAGAGTTCATTAATTTTTTTTGGCAGACCCCTACCATCTCATGTCAGTAATTTCACCATCAATCTGCCAATCCTAAAGGTTCACTTACTTTTTCCACTCACAGATATATGATATTGGATCTTTTTCTGCTATAAATAAATCAAGCCTAATATTGATTTGCTTCTCTTTTATCTATTTTAGGACTTGTGTGAAAGTCTGTTTTAGATCAAAGATATGCAGAAATATAAACATTCTAAGAGGTTCACACACTTTCAAACACCTCTATACAAGAATTCATAGGTTTTATGCAAAATTATCCAGAGCAGATTTCAGGAGATTCAGATCTACCTATCTCTATCTATATAGACCATCATATGTTGTGATGTCTCCATTGCTATGTTGTGCCAGAGTCTAATAGAATTGCTTATCACTGACACATCCTTTAATGCACAACTTTCATTAGACGATGACGCTTGACCTGGTAACTGATATAATGAAATCAAGATCAGTCTGACTCCATCATTCACTCTTAACCATCCGCAGAGAGAAAATGTGGATTTTCAAAAATACGAATTAATGATGCAAGGCTGGGACAAAATCCAAAAAACGCATAACATTTGGTCCACTCCACTTCACTAACATGAAAGAAGGCATAATCTTAACCTATACAATGTGTCATGCTGTCAAAGCTTCATTATGTGGACGATGAGATACTGTAGAAATGTACATATGGGCTGATTTATAAATGTGCAGTCCGTCTTCTCCAGGGCGTGTCACCATGTTTAAATGTTGTATGTAATTGAATATCTCAGAATGGAAACAAGATGATTGCCGATCCCTGTTGGCTTAGCACAAGATATAGAAAATGATTTCATCATATGAGCACAGCCAGTTTTGTAACCTTAACTGCCATACTTGGTTTTATATTATGGTTCGATACATAAGAGTTATCAGCAACTCCCCCATAATGGAAGGGATTATTATTACAGACAGAGAAGCATTGCACTGGGGTTTCCAATGTCCCCTCATCCGTCTAACCTTTGACTGCATGACAAATAGTGTTATTCTAGGGGCTGGCAGATTGCCATTCGATTACATAGTGTCTTTTCTGAAGCAAGCAATTTTGTCATAGTGGAATGTATATGCATACAGGATTTTTTGTATTTAGTTTTCTAGGGGAAATTAAAAGGGTTTTCCCATCTCAAGGATATTATATACCGTATATACTCGAGTATAAGCCGAATTTTTCAGCCCAGTTTTTGTGCTGAAAAAGCCCCCCTCGGCTTATACTCGAGTCAGCAAAAAAAAAAAAAAAAAAAAAAAAATTATTTTTTTTTTAGGAGGGTGGGGGGTGTCTATGACCAGCCACAATATTAATGTATAGAATCTCCCATAAAATAGTGCAAAAGAAAAAAAAAAGATTTTAAAAACATAAAAGTTCTAAAACATTCCTTTTCCTAGAATACATACAAAAGTAGAAAATAACTGTGAAACACATACACATTAGGTATCCCTGTGTCTGAAAGTGCCCGGTCTACTGAATACAGGGGATCTGCAGTGCTCCTGTTCCGTCAGGAAGGGGTTAATAGAAGCACTGCAGATACCCCATAGTCAGCCAGACTGAATTCCAAGTGGGGGGAAGAAAAAACCTAGTCCTCAAGCTCAGGGAAGGGGCAGACAGACAACCAAAACAGCCCCTATCCTTCCCCAGCATCTACTGCACCCAAAAACTCTGACCATTTTAATTTTTGAAATTTTCCAGTAGCTGCTGCATTTCCCCCCTAGGCTTATACTCGAGTCAATAAGTTTTCCCAGTTTTTTGTGGTAAAATTAGGGGGGACGGCTTATATTCGGGTCGGCTTATACTCGAGTATATACGGTATACTGGTAGCTTATGTAAATATATTGCTTTAGAAATGCTGCTTTGTTTGCCTGCTATGTGAACTTATTCCTCCCATTGTTTACACACGTTGCTATAATCACAGACCTATAGGATAAGTGACATCACTCACTGCTCTTGCCAGCAGGACAGTCAGTTCAGTTAATTGCAGTTTTGCTGATAAAGTCTGGTCTTTTATCTCTATTTGTAAACACACAGATAATACTGAGTCTGTTCTCTATAAGCATCTGCATATTATTTGATCTGCATAAGTGTTGTGAGACTTCTCAAGCCTTTTTAGCAAGTGCAGTCAATCATAGGGCCAATAGCAATATTCAGAATCCCCCTGCTGAAAGTTCTACCAAATGTACAACATCTTTAAAATCTGACCACATCGGCAATGGAAGATTACATCAAAAAGCCAAACAAAATAACGGACCCCATTATAGTAAATGGGTCTTCTGGGTAACTGTGGTGAACATCATTTGGTGGATCGCACCCTGCTATCATTTACATTGCTTTGCTCCTATGATAGAGAAAAATGAAAATGAACCATGCAGATGTGAAAGGGTGATTCCTATCTTGGCAAAATTGTAAACAGCTGAGCTACACAGTTTCTATATCCCCATAGTTATGGAAAAAGTGTAGCTAAATGTTCCTCAGTGTTTCTGAATTTCCCATTTTTCACTTTGAGAGTTATGGAAATCCCATCAGGCAGTGCTGATGGCACAAAAAAAATCTATAACCAAAGAAATTTCCGGCACTCAATGGGTATGCTTCCAAAGGTGAAAATTTATTTTAACAAAAAAACCAAAAAAACGTTTCGGTCTAGAAGACCTTCGTCAGTTTGTCTGCAGAAAATATACAAATATACAAATTGTGATATATATATACATAAGTCAAACAAAAAAACACAAAACAAACAAAACATTGATACAGACATACAATACATATAATACGGTATGTGCATGGGATACCAGTATAGCAACATAAAAGTTGGGGTATCAATTATAGTGGCTCAAGGTATATTGATAAATACATAGCGTAACCGAGCTACAGGTGGACATTAAAGCAGATCATGGTATAACACGGAATCCGTGATAATGCAATGAAGTAAATGGAGGACAATACACAGGGAAAACGGTATATCACAGTGTCAATATTCCAAGGAAAACAGTCTAGAACAATACATCAATATGTCAGTAAATAGAGGATGGGTGCCCAGCTTACTAAACAGTAACATGTAGCCTAACTTAATGCAGTATCCTAAACAATCTTACCGGTAAGAGATATGAGTAGTAGGAAGCCAAATGTGGTCATGTGGGAAATCCAGAAAATGAAGATGTGCACTGTGCAGGAGGAGAGTGGCTTTAAATGGGGAATTTGGCGCCAGAAACCGTCGGGCCGGGAGCCCCGCCCCTTTTGGGGGCGTGGCCCCAAGTCCAAGGATCCCCGTGGGCGGGGCTGCCGCCCGACGGTTTCTGGCGCCAAATTCCCCATTTAAAGCCACACATAGCTCGGTTACGCTATGTATTTATCAATATACCTTGAGCCACTATAATTGATACCCCAACTTTTATGTTGCTATACTGGTATCCCATGCACATACCGTATTATATGTATTGTATGTCTGTATCAATGTTTTGTTTGTTTTGTGTTTTTTTGTTTGACTTATGCATATATATATCACAATTTGTATATTTGTATATTTTCTGCAGACAAACTGACGAAGGTCTTCTAGACCGAAACGTTTTTTTGGTTTTTTTGTTAAAATAAATTTTCACCTTTGGAAGCATACCCATTGAGTGCCGGAAATTTCTTTGGTTATACTAATATGGCGGTGAGAGGCCATTTCCGAGCACCAGCATAACACCGAGTGACGGTTCATTATCTGTAGAATCTACAAAAAAAATCTATGTGATACCTGGACCTGATTATTTCTAGGACTGAAAGGTCTGAGATGTTTTCTCCCAGTATCCAAGACGAGAATTGAAACGGCCACCCACAGGAATACCCAATCTGGAGAACATTGCAAGATGTCAGCACTCCAGATTTCTTGCATTTTTGCCCTGTCAAGAGTTACGGCAGCCAGAATTTCTTCTCTGGAACCTGGGACACCCTTGATATTGATCCCTGAACTGCTGGGATCTTTGAGAAGATTGCCCGCTACAGCGCTGCCTGCCATGACCGCGAAAGCACTGTGGAAGAGATTTTCCCTTTATGTTCACCTGGATTTCCATGCTCTTATCCAACTCCTAGCCAAACGGTTTCCCTGGTTCGTAAGGCAAACTGTAACTGTTAAATTTTGAAGCGTTATCTGCTATTCAAAGCATCAGCCAGACCGTTCTGCATGCAGTAGTAGTAAGTGCCATAGCTTTGACAGACAACTTAATTTGATGAACAAAGGCCTCATTCAGGAAATCTGCCTCCAAACAGATGCTCTTCATGGAGGACATAAGGTTGTCTCTGCAAAACCTGGAGTCAATATCCATCTTGAGAACCGAAAGGTCAGAATATAACTTTCTGGCTCCGTCACTGGATGCTACGACCAAAAAGCACTGGGCAGAAGAAGCAGAATAAAACCTTCTCAAGGAACATTCAGCAGGTCTGTTTATGGGATCCTGAAAATTGGAACCGTCATCAGAGGGAACCAAGGTGCGTCTGGACAGTTTGGCAACTCCCATATCCACCTTACCAGGAGACCCACAATTTCTATATTGGTCTTCTGATACAGGAAACAAAGTCTTGAATCTCTTGGACAAGACGAAGGCCTTCTCCGGGTGTTTGTACTCTGTGGACATGGCTCTCTGCAGTATGTCTTTCACCTTGAAGGCCCTAGACCCCTTAGAGGTGTATTCTGAGGCTTCCCCAGGATTAACTTCATGGTCGCCCAACCTAATGGGTCTCAAAAGTTTCTGGATCTTTTTCAACTTTGGCCATATCCACATCAGAGTCTTCAGATGATGTGTTAGTCTGATTCATAATTTAGAACTTTTTGTAAGAATGAGTAATAGAGGTGGATATCTCACTGCATAGACAAGGATTCCTTCAGGCACATAAACTAAATATAAGATCTTCTCACACTGGAACAGAGTTCTTTCTGTCCTCCAGTAGATTTTCCCCTCTTCCTCTGACCAATGTTGGCGTTTCCCCGCTGATGGAGGCATGATGCTGCACGTATGATGGAACTGCCCACAACTCCACCCATTTTGGCATGAGGTCCTCAGAGTCATTTAGACAGTTACAGGTGTTAGCTTGGAGAACAATCCAGCCCTTCTCTCCATTTTCTCCCACAAAATACAAAAACATGTTCGCAGATTGGTTGGACTCATGCTGATAACGGCCAGGTCTGTCATTCTCCAACTCTGGAAATCCACCTCCCCTCTGTCTCTATTGGAATGGAGGACCATTCAGTGAATTGTGGACCTATCCTACCAGCACACAGCGGCAGAAATACCCTATTATTGTTCTGCCTCTGGGACGTAAGGCAAAGGAAAATATAAAGAAAAGACTTTTCATTTTTGTTGGATCCACTTCTGGCTTTGGTGCAAAAAATCTGATGATTTTAAACTTTCATTACTGTATTAGGACCCCAAAAAACATAAATTATCAAGTGATTCTAGAACAGGAGAGCATTTTTGGACTGCTTTTCCTCCATCCTGAGCCACCAAGACGTGTGAGCATCTTTGTGAAAGAGGAGAGCCCCTGGTTGTCACCTGAGTGGAGAATTACTAATATGGTGGGGTCTTGTTATAATTTAAGATGTTTCAGATGCCACTGTGATATTTGACTATAGTGTGAAATACTTTTAGTTCTACCAAGTGAGCAGTATATATGTAGCTCAGTATATTACTAATCACTACATAATGTGTCTAATGATTAATGAAGTAGTCAGAGTGGCACACCTTCTAACATCTTTGTAACTATGAAAACATATTAGGTAAATGAAATTCCTCAAGTATTAACTCTTCCATGCCATCACAGAAAGCTCATCCATGTATATGTTACATAAACCTCATCATTTCTCAAATCAGATTAGTAATAATATGTGTTTTGGTAACATTTTACTAACCTTAAGAATACTGCTTCTCTACGCAGAACCTTCATTTAAAAGCGTTATGGTACAAGGAACAACATAGTTTGCCTTTTTTTATTCCTTTTTATTTTTATGTACCAACAATGAGCCATAGTGCATGTAGATTATTTCACAGTATTTGCTGAAAATGTATCTATAGGTATCCATTTACCCAATGAGGCCAAAAGAAAATCCAGACAAAAGTTTGCACCCGGGCCCACAAGACACTTGTTACACCACTGCAGCGCCGCACCTCCCATGAAGCGACCTGAAGCAAGCGCTTCAGGCGGCGCTATGCCAGGGCCTCAGGGAAGGCAGCATTTTTGGTTACCTAAGCCAGTCCAGGACAAGCTGTCCTGGACTGGCTTAGCACCAAGCGGTGGTTTGGGGAGGCCACTGGAGCAGCGCAGCTCCAGCAGCCTCCTCTCACGCTCAGGCAAAGAGCAGGTCGTCTCCGTGCCTGCTCTCTGCCGGTGAACGGCGCTAAGCCCCGCCCCCTGCACTCTTCACCACGCCCCCTCAGCTCCGCCCCCTCCTCCCGGGGTGGGGGGGAGCGGCTTTCTGTAGTTCACCTCGGACGGCGAAAGGGGAAGGTTCACCCCTGCACCACTGACAACAATATCAACCATGCACACCAAAAAAAAATTAAAAATTGGTGTAATGGGATTGATCAATTTCTCTCTCTTTGTTTTACAGTGCCAGTAAAGTGAATGGGATGTTAATTAATCTCATCCCTATGTTGTGAAAATAGATTTATATGGAAGGAAGCAAACCTGTAAAACACAGCGGAAAAGCTGGCAAAAACTCAAGCATTTTTGGGGATTGCGCTTTTGGCATAGTTTATTAGCTGCATTGCAACAAGTGTCCTCAGACTTAGGCCCCATGTTGCGGAAAAGCAGCTTTTTTTTGTTGCAGATTTTACTGCATTTTTTTTAGGCAAAGCCAATAATGGCTATAAAGGAATAGGAAACATATAGAAAGTACTTATACATCTACCTTCTGCTCAATCCACTCCTTGCATTGGCTCAGAAAACGCAGCAAAATCTGTGACAAAAATGCGGCATTTCTGCAATGTAGGGACTCAGCCTTTTTTTCTTCTCTTGCTCAAAGCCTGTAAACACCTTGTGAAAACTTTTCTGATTCATTGTAATAGGATTGAAACTGAGGGCCCCTTCACACTGAGTAAACGCGCATGTATTTTGGCAAAATACACGTGTAAAAATCAGACTCCCATTGACTTCAATGGCATTTTTTTTTTACACGTGTAAAAAAACACGTAAAAAAATTGCAAAATACACATCAAAATACACGTGTAAAATGTCATTGAAGTCAATGGGAGTCTTATTTTTAGACGTGTATTTTGCCAAAGTACACGTGCGTTTACTCCGTGTGAAGGGGCCCTAAAAGGGGCATTAGGTTGGGGGGGGGCATTGCTAAAACATTTTATGGGCTGTTTACATATAATTGACTCTGTACTATAATGGCTTGAGGAGGCTACATAATGGATTCTAAGATTAGTTTTTACACTAGATAGATAAAGCCTTGTTATGACAAGTTATATAAAGATACCACTGAGGAGAGTTGTCTGCCTGGAATATTTCAGTTTTATTTTTAGATATCCTACATATACAGCCCTTATGTTTTCTGTCAGATTCCCAGGTAAATTCCATAGTTAGCGGTAGATATGAACCAATTGATCAGAGACATTCTCCATCATAAAGGCTCATTCATGCACCTGACATTGCATGAATGATGAACATGTCCTTCACTGGCCTAAGAAGCTTGTGTTAGCATTCCTCCTAAGTATTATATGCATCAGTGAACAGGATGAAAGGACTCTAAGGAAAGTACAGATATGAACTTCTCAGCATAGGAGTAATAAGGCACTCCCTAAAATATATCGCCATCAGTCAGGTGACATCCAGTTTGATGTTCTCTCTCTGCGCAGGAGTAATGGCTGAACAATGTTCTTTTGTAAGAACACACAAGATATATGACCACTGATCCATGCTGCTTTGACCTACTTGTGGCCTTTCCTAGGAAACTATAGTTAAATATTAATGGATTTCAGGGAAATATAACTCGTTCTATGCGATGTAATCGTAATATACACATAAATACAGGAAATTCTTGTAATTAATATACAGTACATATATTCACTGTATACTTTATATCCCATACTGTCGCCTCTCTATATGGCTCCGAATCATAAAGAAACTTATGTATGCCTATTACTGGAAACCATAGGGGATTGCACATTAGCTCTCCTGAGAAGTAAAAAAGCTACCTGTCTACTGCCACCTATAGGTAGTTGACAATGTCTGACCCAGAGCTTTAAAACATTACTAAGGATAACAATCAATCTATGGCATGTTTTAAATTCACTATTTGGGCCCTGTCTCTGTCCTGGGAGCAAGATGCATGATGTAGTGACATGATTTGCATCACGCCTGCTGCTCCCTGAAGACTCTGGAGCAAACCAGATCACAAGGAAATGTGGAAAAGTGAGTATTTCATTTCTTTTTTTATTCATTGAGGGCAACTAGAAGCTCTCAATATATACTGTGGGGGCAACTGGTGAGGGACAAGAACTGTGAGAGCAACTTGAAGGGGCTCAATGTATACTGTCAGTTGGGTCATTTGGGGGACAGGTATGATGTATGAATGTATGATGGTCCATTATTTTATATAGGGCCACTGCTACACTGTGATGGGCCAATTATATTGCATGGGGCCAGCAAGGAGGCATTATACTACATGGGGGCAATATAATTATAATAAGTCTAAGTGGTGGTGATGGAGAGGGCCCGCTTAAGAAATCTTTGCACCGAGCCTACGAGTGTGTTAAAACGGCCCTGGCCCAAAAATTTACTTGTCAGGACCAATATTTTGCTGTGCCTGCATGTATATACAAAGTTGTATATACAAAGTTGTCTCACACAGTTGTGAGATGTCTGTTTCTGCTCTTTGAATTTAAGGCAAATTTGACATTTACATTTAACAAAACAAGGCAGTGCTGTGAGATAACAAAGACTGGTGTCAGTAGAGAAAAACTAAGAAAAATAAACATCCTAAACTACGAGGTTTAGTGTGTTTATGGGGTAGGTCATTGTGCCACATGCTTTTCTAAAACCATTATTTAAAGGGGTTGTCCAGGATTAGACAGACATGGCTGTTTTGTTTACAGCAGCACACCTGGGTGTAGTATCACTACTCTGAGCTATTCACTTCAGTTGTTCTGAGCTACATCTGATACAACCCATGCATACCTCCAAACTTTTTGCAATGTCAAAGAGGGACACTTTTTGTTCTTTGTGTGAAAGTTTAACATTTTTCTGCATATCTACATGCTTAAATAGGATTTTATTACAATATTGCCACAAACAATATCTGAATATATAGACCTTTTATGGTCCAAAATGCGCCAAATGTTGACATATTCCAGAAATTGGTGTCTTACATATGGCTAGGAACTGTGTAGATACTTTCCGGAACAACACAATTCTATTTGTTAGGCAGGAGGTATGGATGATTTGAACGGGGCGCCACGCAAGGTGGGGATAACCTTGGTGGATAAAGAGAGGAGATATCTGCTCGTCAGGAGCCGCCATTTTCGTAGCAATGGAGACGTGGTCAATAGAGCATCGTGTGTTGGTGTAAAACACCTTTATTGAAGCAGGCCGTTCTGTCATTCAAACACAGAGACGTTTCCGGCCCCTTGGCGTCCGTTTTTGTCCATACACTCCTGTAGACGTTGTGAGAAGTTGTCCATACTCCTCTGAATCGGTCCGACATTCAGAGAGCACAAGCATGCTGTACGGCCGAAAGTCGAGGGCTGGCTTCAACTGCTTGACACACCCTTTTGATGTTTTCCGGGGTCCGTACCGTTCGGTCACCTCCTTGTGCAGTTCCAGGTCTCAAAGAACCTGTTTGTTGAAAGTTATTCACCCACTTCATTATCGTGTCAAACTTCAGAACACGACCATGACGGACAAAGTTGAAGTGATTCAGGAAACGTCTCTGTGTTCGAATGACAGAACGGCCTGTTTCAATAAAGGTGTTTTACACAAACACATGATGCTCTATCGACCACGTCTATATTGCTACGAAAATGGCGGCCCCTGATGAGCAGATACCTCCACTCTTTATCCACCAAGGTTATCCCCACTTTTTTGTGGCACCTCGTTCAAATCATCCATACCTCTCTGCCTAACCCTGTATATCCAGTATCTAAAAGGATCCAAGAGGGACAGAGGGACTTGGTTCAAAGGTAGCAACTGTCCCCCCAAAAGAGGGAAACTTGGAATATGTGCCTGGGAACATGAACAGGTATGGTGCTATTTATAAGGCTAAGGTCCCACCTAGTGTCCCTCGGCATAAAAGCCCTGCGGGAAAAAACATCGATCATATCGTGATTTTTCCTGCAGCACTTTTCACAAAAAGCTCGCAGAGGTTTCCTCTGCGGACTTTCTGCTTCAATTATACCTATAGGGAAACAGCCAGGATTTCTGTAGGTATAATTGACATACTGCAACTTACAAAAATGTGCCTGTTTTGGAAATTGTAGTCTGTCTGCTGTGTGTATTTTACCTGAAAACACAGTATTTTTTTTCACGTGAAGTCATCTTCTTAAAAAGAAAAATGGCATAAACAGAAGCGGAAGACTCTAATGGGGTCCACTGAGTTTCCACCCAAAAAATGCGGAAACATGCAGAGAGAAAAGTCCTAATCGCAGAATGGGGAACGGAATCCCTGAGTGGAGATCAGACGCACGTGTGAACCTAGCCTAAGAATGCTTTCAAAAATAGAAATGTTAAATGTTTATTTCTGTGAATTAACATAATACAACGTGAATGAACAAAAGAGAAGTGTAAATCCTTTATGACCATTCTTTGGAGAAGGAGACCTAGAAGTGATAGTGAGGTATCCTGATCTCACCATCATGGAGTCTGTCTGGGATTACGTGAAGAGACAGAAGGATCTGTGGTTAATATCTCCAAGATGTCAAGAACAACCTTCCTGCTGAGCTCCTTCAGTAACTGTCTTCAAATATACCTAGAAGGACTGATGGAAAGCAAAAGGGTGGGCATACCAAATATTTATGTGATTTAGATTTCTCTTCTGTTTATCCACTTTCTCTCCTGACTAGCAAAGACGAGCCTGCAGCAAATCAACACTGGTTCTGCAGCAAGCTCGTCCTTGCTAGTCGGGAGAGCTGGCAGCTTGCGGTTACGAGGAAGCTTACTTTTTCTCATAGGAATGCATTGACCAGCGTTGATTGGCCAGCATTCGGCCAATCAACGCTGGTTCTGCCGGAGTCTCGTGTGTGAGGAGGCGGAGTCTAAAACTGGACCACATTGGAGACTGCTGTGGTCCGATCTTAGACTCCGCCTCCTCACAGACTAGTCTCCGGCAGAACCAGCGTTGATTGGCCGAATGCTGTACACTGTCCAATCAATGCTGTTCAATTCATTCCTATGAGAAAAAGTCAGCTCCCTCGTAAAAGCAAGCTGCTAGCTCTCCCGACTAGCAAGGACGAGCCTGCTGCAGAACCAGCGTTGATTTGCCGCAGGCTCATCTTTGGTAGTCGGATGAGCTGGCAGCTTGCGGTTATGAGGGAGCTTACTTTTTATCAGCGCAACTGCAAGCGCTGTGCAGTTAAAGCGCACGGACCCCATAGACTATAAAGGGGTCCGTGCGCTTTAACTGCACAGGGCTCCTCCTAAACACTCTCCTCCTGCTACTTGTGGACTTGTTGACTCTCCTTTAGTCGAATAGTGGTTTCCCCTGAAACGAGCATTTTGTCCCATAGACTATAATGAGCTTTGATATTCGATCGAGTAGTCGAATATTGAGGCTCTACTCGAAACGAATATCGAATCTCGAATATTTCACTGTTCGCTCATCTCTAGTAATGACATTAGAAACCCCCCCCCCATGTGACTGCTGAGGCCCTATCACAGGCCCCAACAGTGACGTCAGAGGGCCCTGACTTCAGTCGCATGCAGAATATTTTGAGTGTGGAACCTCACAAATATTCCTCGAATTTTGAGCGGTTTGCCTGAAGCAGCTTATGGGACAATTCTTGGAAACATTTTAAACTGTTTGGGGCCACTGTGGGTGAATATTATACTGTGTGGGGCCACTGTAGAGCATATTATACTGTTTGAGGCCACTGTGAAGCATATTATACTATGTGGGGACAATTGCAAAGCACATTATACTTTGTGGGGCCCACTATGTAACACATTCTAATGTGTGGGGACCACCATGTAGCACAGGGGTGGGCAATTAATTTTCCCATGGGGCCGCATAAGAAATTGAAACTATGCTAGAGGACCGTGCCATGGAAAATTTAGCTCCACCCACTCCTACGTTGACTCCGCCCATTCCCAATCATCTTTCCATATGCCCCCACAAAGTATAATCCTCCTACAGTCACCCGTACATTATATGCCCCCACATTATAATGTTCCCTTCCAGCTGCCCCACAGTATTAAGTTCCTCACCTGGTGCCCCAGTATAAACTGGTGGAAACTAGAGGGGACATGAAGCTGGGACGGCTGGAGGGGGACATTAAACAGTGGGGGTAGTTGGAGGGGGGCAATAAATTGACAGCTGGAGCAGGACATTAAACTGGGGGCAACTAGAGGGGGACATTAAAATCGGGAAGCTGGAAGCAGACATTAAACCGTAGGGGTAGCTGGAGGGTGACATTAAACTGGGGGCAACTAGAGGCAGACAGGTCCCCCTACAGCTTCCTCCACGGTTTAATGTCCCACCAGTCTAAGTGCCCTCTTCACCTACCCACAGTTTCATGTCCCCCCCTCCATTTCTCCCTCAGTTTCATATCCCCCTTTATTTTCCCCATTTCATGTCCCCCCCCCTCCATCTCTCCCCCAGTTTCATGTCCCCCCCTCCATCTGCCATCTCTGCCCTAGTATAACATTCCCCTTCCATCTCTGCCCCTAGGTTGCTGAGACACACACAGAAAGACAGACACATATAGACACACACACACATATATAGACAGACAGACATAGACAGACACACATATAGACAGACACACATATAGACAGACACACATATAGACACACACACATATAGACACACACACATATAGACAGACACACATATAGACAGACACACATATAGACACACACACATATAGACAGACACACATATAGACAGACACACATATAGACACACACACATATAGACAGACACACATATAGACAGACAGACATAGACAGACACACATATAGACAGACACACATATAGACAGACACACATATAGACACACACACATATAGACAGACACATATATAGACAGACACATATAGACACACACACATATAGACACACACATATAGACACACACACATATAGATACACACACATATAGATACACACACATATAGACACACACTCTCTCTCTCCACCCTGCAGCTCACCTTACAACTCTCAGTACTTTATGACACGCTCCACACAGGGGTGAGCCTGCTCCTTTCGCCGCCCGAGGCTAACTGCAGAAAGCCGCCGCCCCCCCCCCCGCCAGGAGGAGGGGGCGGATCGGGGCGTGGCCGGGCGGATCGGGGCGTGGCCTAGTGAAGGGGCGGGACTTAGCCCCGTTCGCCGGCAGAGAGTAGGCCCGCAGTCTGCCTGCTCTCTGCCTAAGCGTGAGGGGAGGCTGCTGGAGCAGCGCTGCTCCAGTGGCCTCCCCAAACCACCGCTCGGTGATAAGCCAGTCCAGGACAGCTTGTCCTGGACTGGCTTAGGTTGGCAAAAATGCCGCCCTCCCAGAGGCCCTGGCACAGTGTCGCCTGAAGCGCTCGCTTCAGGTCGCCTCATGGGAGGTGCGGCACTGGCTCCACATCTCCATCTTCGGCCGGCACTAAGAAACGCGCCCTAGACACGCCTCCCTAGTCAAAGCTGTGCGGGCCGGATTGAATCAGTCAGAGGGCCGGATATGGCCCGGGGGCCGGACTTTGCCCAGGTCTGGTGTAGCATATTGTTCTGTTTAGAAGCCACTGTGCACTATATTATACTATTTGATTATATTCTTGATAAGCGCAGTTGTGGATATTATAATTGTATGGGTCATGTTAATGTTATCAGTTCCATGAGCTACACTGCTTATTTGCCATACATAGTGTCGAGCTGTGTTTAGGTAGTGCAGTGGTGCACATTGTATGGCGAAAGAGCAGCATGGCATTGTTATACCTATAGCCGCGTTGTGTCAGTACAGCTGATCTGCAGTGATCCTCGTTGTTTGCCCCTAGAAAAAAATTCCATTGGTGGGCCCTAGACACTCCATTCTGACACTAGGAACATGACATAGCGCACAGTGTGCAATTTAATCATAATTTTATAATAACAGCACAACACAGAATTATAAGAAAACTAACTTTAGAATTATTTAAAGGGAATGCAATTATTTTCTGTATCAGCCAAATTGAAAGCTAACCAGTTATCTTTAATAAAACATAATAGTTCCTTACCCTTGTACAGTAATTTTGTCTCTATTTAAAGAGGACTTTTCATCAGTTGGGGCACATGTGGTTTTATATACCGCTGGAAAGCTGACAGTGCGCTGAATTCAGCGTATTGTTGTCTTTCACGATCTGTGCTCCAGGTTAAGAGCTATCGGTCAGCTTTCCAGCGGTATATAAATCCACATTTGCCCCAACTGATGAAAGGTCCTCTTTAAAGGAGTTTTCAATGAAAAGCACTTTAAATCCTATCCATAAGATAGGGGATAATTGTCTGATTGATGAGAGTCTGGCTGTGTAGACTACTAGTGATCAGAACGGGTCTTCCCAAGTCCCCTTTGGGAGATCTCAAAGTTAAAAGCTGGAAAAGAGGTCCACAGCTCCCTTCATTAGAGTGATCACTTGGGGTCCTAGAACAGGGATCCCTAATAGGGCTGTCTTCTGAACCATCGAGCGTTGCACGACGCTCATCGGTGAACAAAACAGTTTTGAAGTTAGTCTTCATGTATTGTTTGGCCCACTGGAGCCGTTTCTGCTTGTGTGCAGTGGATAGAGGAGGTCGACAGGATGGCTTATGCACAGCTGCAACCCTCTGAAGGACCCGGCATCTTGTTGTTCGGGGGATGTTGGAGGCACCAGCAGCTTCACAAACGTGTCTGCTGCTATGACAAGGCATTTTTGCAGTTGCTCTTTTAACCTGACGTAATTGTATGTTGGAAAGCGTCCTCAATTTTCCCTTATCAGCACGCACTCCTGTGTGCTGTGAATCAGATACATACTTCTTGATTGTGCGATGATCACGATGAAGTGTCTGGCAATGTTGATTGTAGTCATTCCTTGACCTAAATACTCCACAATTTGTTGCTTCTCAGCAGCCGACATATCCTTTTTCTTTCCCATTTTGGCAGAAAATCTAGGCAGCTTAATAATGTGGGACAGCCTTCTTAAGTAGTCTTGCCTTTAATTGGACACACCTGCTAAACTAATTAGCACAGGCGTCTGCAATTGCTTTCAGTGATATAAAGAGCCCTGACACACATCACCATCAATGAGTTTAACTGACAAACAAAAATATTCTTACCTTATCACTCCTGAACACTTTTTGCATAATAATGTGGAACACAGTGTATTCCCACACCAGACACAACTCATTTTAAAAGGAGCCATGTTCGACATCAGCCATTTAGTTAAAAAATAATACCCTACAAGGAAAGGAATGTTTATTCATTTGATTTTGTATCTTTTAATATATTCTTCCACTTTTTCTCTTTTCAGGTCCGTTGGCTCCCTCCTTCAGATGCTACTTCTCAGGGCTGGAAATCCCGCCAGTTCTGCTGAGTAATGTGTAAGTATTTTACTTGTATATTATTGATTCCTTAAAAATACAGTATATTCCCACAGATAATGGAAAATCCTTGTATAATGAACTCATTATATTATTATCACACCAACTAGGACATCACTGTTTGAAATGTCAAGAAAACTAAAATGCATTGATCTGGAAATGTTATATAACCATATTTTATATGCAGAAGAACATAGAACTCATGGATGGAGCATTGTCTTGCTGAAATATGCAAGGCCTTCCCTGAATGAGACATTGATTGGATGAAAGCATATGTTATTCTAAAACCTTTATATACTGCTCAGCATTGACAGTGTCTTTCAAGAAGTGTAAGCTGCCCATGTCATAGGCACTAATATAACCTCACATGATCAGAGATGCAGGCTGTTGATCTATGTTCTGATAACAGGCTGGATGATTCATCTCCTTTTGAGTCCACAGGAAATAGCAACAAATTTTTACTCATCTGACCACAGAACAGTTTTCTATTTTGCCTCAGTCTATTTTAAATGAACTTTGACCCAGGGTTTTTCTGTCCGCTTGAGAAGTCGGACATCTTCTCTTGCGGACAGGAAAGGAGGGGCACGGAGTGCAAAAGAACGCACCCGATGCCCATTCAAGTGAATGACAGGTGTCACGGACACAGCTAGTGTCCGCTCCTAGTGTCCATGACAGATTTTGAGCGGACACTAGGAGCGGACACTGCATGTCGGACACCGACGGTAGTGTGAACGCTCCCTAAGTAGTTGTACATACTCAGTCTATGGGAGTTTTGTCTCCTTTGAGGATATGTTATTTTCTGAAGGCCTTCTCTCGCCAACTAAGGCCATTCTGTATGCCATACATAGTCCATGCCTAACATTGATAGCCGCTTCAGGTTCCCATGAAAACAATGTGACACTTTTACCTGGGTGGAGCTAAAACATGGCTTTCGCATTACATATGTACATTCTTCAGTCCCAATGAAGAAAAGTTTGGAGGCCGGATTCATTTGATGATGCAACCGTAACTCACTCTTAGGTTACCCTGGAGTCATTATGCATTGTGATGCCGACGTGACCTAGAAGTCGGAGAGTAACACTGGTTTTTATGTTTGTTCACCTTCCCTTAGCCTCCGATCACAATACTCTGGGCTCTGAACCAATTATGGACAATCTGAATAATGTCCTATAGTGCACAAAGTATAATGTTCCGCAGTGGCCTCCACTCAGTATAATGTTTCATAGTGGTCCCTCGACACACTATAATGCCCTATTGTGGCCTCTACACACAGTATAATGTCTCACAGTGGGATCCATACAGTATAATGTCCCATGATGACCCCTCCGCACACTATATATATATATATATATATATATATATATATATATATATTTATTTATATATCTATAGATAGATAGATAGATAGATAGATAGATAGATAGATAGATAGATAGATAGATAGATATTGCACTATAGAAGCCCATACAGTTTTTGGGGTTCGCCACCCATGAATCATTATTATATCAGTGGTCTCTAACATCATTCATGACATCTCTGTGACCAGAAGAGGCTGGAAGATCAGTGCCATTTGCCTCCCATGGGCCTCTGGTCATACTCCGGGGTCTGAAGATGCACTGACTTTTTTTTGCCCCACGTTGGATTGAAAAACAGTGTCTTATACAGCGTAATTTTTTTCAACTTCTGATATATGTTCTTGGTTCTATTGTGAATAAAATATGGTTATATGAGTTTTTCAAATAATTGCATTTTTTTTATACAGATTACACAGCATCCCACCTTTTTTGGAATTACTATTTTTTTTTTTTTTAAATAAATGTACTAAATCCTACAGTACTGTTTGGCCATTAAGCCATGCTTAACTCAATAAATTGGCTCCAGTCAGATTCTACCTATGACCATTGCTGTAAAGCATATGACTAAACTGTTATAACAGAGCAGCCGAGAAGCACAGACAATATGGCAGCCCCCATACCTGTGAAAATAGAATATAAAAAAAAAAAGTACAATCAGAAAATAATTGGTGATACATTTTCTTTAACAAAATTCTAGAAGTGTACAATGTATTTGTTTGACATGGGAATCGGCTTCATGTTTGATGTGTGTTTTTACATGGGGTGACATCATTCATATATAAGCAGATGACCTAATCTTCTCGCCTCTTATCTTCTATATAAACATGCTCCATGACTAATGTAACTTTATTTTCTCTCATAACATGTATTAGAAAGGAAATCACAGACTATGATCCTGAGATCTTTCTAACATTGTAGAAGTGGTATACTTGGCTTTATGCTTAATAATCCTTAGATCACTTTCTCTACCGCTACGTTAACATCTGCGCCGGAGTCTCCATTGGACACTCCTTCACAGTGTCCAGCAGAGAAAAAAGCCTTGGACAGATGTTTTAAAATGACAGATCCCATTATAATAAATGGGGTCCATCAGGCTCCATATGTAACCTCCTACAGACCAGAACAACAGTATGAACCTAGCATCAGCCGCTTGCACCTAAGGCCCCGTTCCCAAGTAGTAACGCGCCGCTCATTCTGACATGTAAACACGTGTCAGAGTGAGCACTTCAAAACAGATCCCGTTGACTGAGTGCCGTCTTACGCGCACTACACATTGAAATCAATGGGAGGCTTTTTAACTCATTGATTTCAATGTGTAGTGTGCATAATACGGCACCCATTGAAGTCAATGGGATCTGTTTTGAAGCGCTCACTCTGACACATGTTTACGTGTCAGAATGAGCGGCGCGTTACTCCGTGGGACCTGGGCCTAATAAAGTAATTTGTGGCAGCATCTTGTGCATGCTCGGGGTTGGGTACAATGTCACGAGGTATAGTAGCAAACACCAGACATTGCTGCAGAAAGTTGGGTTTGAGAGCAAAGACAGACCTAAGCTATACAGCTTTGCACACCCGGTTTGACTTATAACCTTTGTGAGACCCGTTCTTTTTCCATTAGCAATTTTACTTTACGCTAGGTATTTATAGGCATGGGTAATCCTTCATTACCCAGCTATAACAGCATCAAAGTGGGTCAGTACTTAGATTTTGTACGTTTGCTTATCAAGAGTTGCTGGTCATGCTAACAATAGCAATAGCAGGTTGACAAATGTTTGGGCTTGCAACTCAACAGGTGTAAGAATGAAAGCACAAGATGGAGCACTCTGGTGGAATGACCAATTTAGCCATCTGTCCTCCCCTCCCCAGGAAACACATTGCTCTGTCCTGGACAAAATTCAGCTTTATTATGATGGCATTGGTATGCATATACAAATATAGCACAAGAAATATAGATATAGCAAACTGCAAAACAATAAACCCTGATAAAAGTACCAATGCTGAGATAAATTACTGGAAGAAACACAATATTCAGGTTTAGATAATAAATTATAAAGAACCAGTTGACTGCTGTAGATGCTTCACATCGCTCAATCATCATATAAAAAATATGTCTTTGCTACTGCATGTCTACTGGGAGAGTACTGGGCTGAGAGAGTAGGCTCCAAATTTACTTTCCCTCCTCCATTGCATCTGTTAGGTGGAGGACAACCATAGAATGGAGGTTTTCACCGTGTCTCTTTAAGGTGTGAGTCTTTCATCGATGCTTGGACGCCTTGCATCTGGTGTGCTTGACAGGTCCCATTTTCCTGGAACGGTTGCTGGGGCTCCTGGTTTCTGGTTTCCCCCTTTTGTTTTTTTTGTTTGTTGTTCTTCTATTTTTTTCTCTTTTTCTTTCCTCTCCTTCCTTCTTTCTTAGCCATGCTACAGTCACTATGCAATGGCTCTATTGGTATGTGTTACTATACTGTAATGTGATTATTCTCATTGTTTGAGATGTTCTTTTTTGGGGCTTGCTTTTGTGTTTTTGTATTGTGATTGATTCTTGGTAGATTTATTTTACTTTGTACACCACTTTTCTAATGTACAAGGTATGCAAACTTGCAAACTTTTGAGCAAATCCTATTTTTGGAAATTTTGTGATTTTTTTTAAATTTTTTTTTTTTTTTTTTTATTCATTTTGCTGTAGTGGGGTGTGTTGAGAGGAGTGGTGTGGGCTGGGCACTAGCCCTGCCAGATCTATGATCATTTACTCAATAGTTGTAGCATAAATCATCCTTGCAGCTGGAATAGATTTCATTGCCGTGCACTTTTTGATAAAGCACGCGCTTAACTTATGAGGAGGTGGTGCACAGATTTTGTTTGAAAATGACTTTATGAATCCGCCCCATTGTGCCACAGAACTTCACTTGGATATTAAGGAATGGCTTCTTTATACAATCAATGTTTAGGTCTGTGTTATAGCATGGCTCATGTAATGCGGTATATTTATCAGATTGAATAGGCATGGCGGAAATTGAAAGCCAGCAAAAATATGCAGCTAAAGCTCTATATTGTCTAATATTTTAGATGTTTACATCGGTGTCCATACACTTTAAATTAATGTTTGCCAAACCCACTAATTTTTATGGGGCAAGTTGAGGACCTGAAGTATATTGAGATATCTTGACGTCCAAAACATGTCAAAGGACAGAAGGATTGGACCGTTGAATTTCACATGACTGAGCCTTTTGTTCACATGTATCAGGAAAGAATATGCAAATCTGTCCTCCAAGATGTAAACAGGGAGACAGTGCCTCTGTTATGCCGCCCTCTATGGGAAGCACCCTGAACATCATGCCCGACTTTCCCAGAAGTCTTTACTGCATTTACATCTTGGGAGACAGATTTGCATATTCTTTCCATGTTCCCTTGCAGTGGAGCAACTATGGCTGTATAAGTCTCCACACTCTAGTGACTTTCTCCCCTCTCCTTACTGATATATGGGATGGTGGGGGTGAAATTGATTAGAACCAAAACTCAAACTCAAACATCTCCTCGTACAATCTAGGCCATATATACAACAAACACCAAAACCACCATAGAACAAATAAATGGCCAAAAAAGTCTGCAAAAAATATATCTATAAAATATAAATTTTATTAAATAAATAGTAAAAAGTTATTTTCTTTTACAGCAGGGCAGATGATCATAGCTAAAGAACATACAAAAAACACAAGACATAAAATGGGAACAGAGGGACAATATATGGCTATAGTGAAATAGATGAATCAATAGCATAAATCATACATATCTCGAATTCATACCTCCACATCCATATATAAGCATGAGCAAAAGGTACTAAATAAGAGGGTATAAAGTTGATCTATAAGCATTTAATATGCCAAAATAGAGCCACAAAAATATATGGACCCAACCCATATATATACTGGGAATCCCACAATGAAAGTGATGCACAGTTGCCATAAACAAAATTATTTCTGGTAAAGGTAGATTAAACAATTTATGGTGAAATACAAACACTCTGTACAGCAACTGAGCCAGAACAAAATAATGATATATCCTCTCAGAATAACAGAAGTTCGCTACATGCTATACCCACAAGTAACAAAGTATACCACTGTATTGAACCCTGGACAACCGCCTCGAGGCGTGAAATTGATAACATCTATGGCCTTCTTTTACACATGATTCGACTGATTTTAGGTTTTTCCCCAATGGCATTAGTTCTTCTTAAAATAAATGAATAAATTAATGAAGCAAAATTGCATTATACATGTGGTATGTGATCTCTACCACTGCATCACTATGCCTGATGAAGAGACCTAGTAGTCTCGAAAGCTTGCAATCTGTCATTTTTGTTAGCCATTAAAAAGGTATCAACTACTGAAGACTCTCAATCTTTATATCTCTATGTTCAGTATCTGATTCTTAAAAGTTTTGCCCTAATATAGAAACCTATAACCGTTACACAATCAATAATAGTATTACACTGTATAGATGGTGGGTGGGTATTACAAGAGAGGGATTTTGGAAGTAGAGCCCAGCTTCCCTGAAAGTTGAGAGTTCTGATACAACTGATCAGATTTTAGTGCACTATGGACATTCATCCAACCACTTCGTCCTCCGATCCAAGGACTAGATATTGCTTGGCAGGGATTAACATTTCAACTTACGAAGCCCCAAGAAATGTCAAATCTATAAAAAGAATCTCTTTTCTGAGAAATTCCCATGTTTTGCTACGAATAATAATAATGATGATAATAAAAGAACACATGCCGAGCTTTCGCTCATTTTCTTCAAAATCACATCCTTAATAGGTGGTATTGTCAAACATCTTTTATAACAGAGTGTAGTTAAAAGACGTGAAAGGAAAAACTCACTCGCGCCTGCCAGCTTGTTTGCAAAGCCATTTCATGAATTCATTTGGTAAGTAACATAACCAAGCTGTCTTTGCACTAAGCTACAAATTAATGGCAGAATATAGACTGAGGAATTTGAGACCCTTGTATAACCCAAAACATATCTGACAGGTGGTTGACTACAAAGATAAAGCACCCCTCTGCCGGTGGTAGACCAATAAATATTTACTTTAATTCCAATCTGTTATTATCCGCCAGGCATGTTCTTCCTACATTCCTTATCCTCTCCCCATTCACCCATGACATTTAAATTGTCTATGGAAAGAAAATATGTCGTTGTAGTGCCAAGTAATATATGTTTATGTGTCTTCCAGGGAACTACTTCTATGCATCTTAGTGCAAGGTTCAAGAGTGTAAAAATAGTATCACAATAATACATAGCATTGTGATAGAAATCTATAACTGTACAAACCATCTAGAGCAGAGGTTCTCAACCTGCAGTACACACACCCAGCCACCAGTGGTATATGCAGCATAACTGAAATGAACATCACTTCTTCTGTGCAACGGCGGTTTCAGCGGCTCCTGGAGGGAACCCATGGCCACCCACATTGTTTGCCATCTGTACAGACTGATGGCTAAGATGAAGGACAGAGAGCTTAGGGTTGAAGTGGAAAATTTTTCACAGTGGTGAGTCTCCACGCCGGCTCTTCTCCATGGCTGATCTGCCTGTCTGTGTGTGCTTGTGTGTACACTTGTGTATTTAACTCCTTCCCGTTCTGCACCATATTTTTATACCATGCCATACCATATAGTTAATGCTCAGCACCATAGTAGTACAGAACCACTGTACTACGGGACCAGCGCTGGAGTGGAAGCTACTCTGACTCCTGAGGATTAATTCCTTGGATGCCATGATCAATAGCAATCACGGTATTCAGGGAGTCCAGGGGCAAGGTCACTACCCCGTCAGCCCTCAAACTCCCTGCGATAAGATTGCAAGTTCTGAGGGGTTGCAATGGCAGCCAGGAGGCCAGGCTGCCTATGCATAGTTCCAGTAGGAACTAATGTGCGATGTTCTACAATCCTACCTATTGCAGTACATTGCACTGGAGATCTCAGATCCCACCTTCAAGCTCCCTTGTGGGACGTGTGTGTGTGGGGGGGGGGGGGGGACGACAGAATTTACAATACACACTAATAAATAAACAAACAATATAAAGTTATAGAACCACTTCTGTATAGGGCAACATTTTTGGGTTTTTTGTAAGTGTGGTTTTCAGGGCTATAACATTTTTATCATTTGCGCTTTTCAACTAATTTGTGCACCTTTTTTCAGTGACACATAAGGCTTTATTTTTATGTTGTTTTTAATTTTGCATGTTTTTTTAAAAAAATGTATATCTGGGAAAATATAACTAAAAGAGGAGGTAAAATGTGTCTGTTTTTCACTTTAATTTATTTTATTTGATAGCACGAAGTGCTACTAAAAAAAACTTTTTCATTATTTTACTTTTTTTAACTTTTCTATTCATTTTATTTTATTTTTTACATTTTGTCCTCATAACATCAGATGTTGATGGAAAAATAAAAAAAAGTTATGAATTTTGGAAGAGGGGGAGGAAAGATATGAAAAAAGTCACCGAGCTTAAACGTACATACTACCCTGTGTCCTTGAGGGGTGCATGTGTGTATTCATATATGTAAACCATATGCTAAGGCATTAATCGCAGTCATGCAGCCAAAGGAAACCACAGAGCTAAAACTACCTGAGCCAGCCCCAGGTGTCCCCATAACATTGCGTGCTATCCATGGATGCGTGTATAACAATACATGCCATTCAGAAGTTCCCCTATGCCAGTGCATGCCATCCACAGATGCTTCCATAACAGTATGTATCAGCCACCTGCTCCCCCAAGCAAAAAAATTTGAGCAACAAGCTGGGCGTGCCTCTTCTTATTTCCCTTGTTAGTTTACAAGCAGGATGATGGGGGTACTTGGCTGGAATTCAGTTGTCATTTACCTAACATGTAAAGGGCTTTAAACAATACAATATAATTAGTTCATAAATAGACAAAATACTCTGTCTATCCCAAATGGAAAAATCTTCTGACATGCATTTTTATCTGTAAGATTAAGGTATTGCTTTGCAAGATGATTTTGAACATATCTTAAGAAAATACTAAATTGAATCAAATATTGAGCAGTGAAAGAGTTAAAATTACTTTTTTATCATGATTTTTCTTATCTTTCGATTCAACATAATCCCTTAATACATTCCAGAAGAGGATCAGCAGCACAGAAGTGATACATGCACGTGATGTCACTGCTCTGAAATGAGTGGGGGTCACATACCTTCCACTCTTAGGTCATACACATTAGTTTTAGGATTTCTCTTTTACATTTCTATGTTGCATGGGCTCTTTCTTACGTCTTTATATTTTAGATGGCTGTATTGCAAACCGTAAATATCTCACATGTGAAACCTATAAACATTGTCCTAAAAGCAACACTGTCAGTAAGAATGTTGGAGTGTTTTTAATCCATTTAAAGTGTATTTTAAAGGTCCCCTATATGAGGAATCCTTACCCTTATGTAGACCAGATCATTCATCCCCTTGTCTATTCTGAACACTTTTTTCACCTCTCTCCTATCCCTGCAGTTTGGGGTATGACTTATCACATGCTTTTTTATAGTATCTCTACTGTCCCTTGGTTTCCCCTCCTTCCTTTGTCTTTGCAGGGAGCGTATGTTACATGCTGGAAAACAGATGGTGCGGTCTCCTGAGCATAATAGAACAGCAGAGCAGTGTCAGTAGCAGATCTGTGTTATATACAGTGTATGAACATAATGAGAAATTACAGCATTACCGTACACTGTGTAATACAGGGCTATGCAAACAGCAGCAAATAGAAAGCAGTGTCTGTAAGAGGGAAGAGGAAATATGGGAACTATTGTCATTACCATAATAATCCCACCCACAGAAAGCTCCAGCGCCATCAAAACAAGGGTGCAGCACAGACACTTTGATAAATCTTGCACAGTTTAGGACTATCTAGTCTACGTTTGCACTGTCTAAAACTGAGATAGGGTTAGCTTATCTGCCCCAGTGGTCTTCTCCTAGAAGGACTATAAAATGTTTTGAATTTTTCTTTTGTGGCCTTAAAGACCTTGGACATCCATGCATTACAGGTAGAACCTATTGATTTAACCCCTTCCCAACATCCGCCGTACTAGTACGGCGGATGCCAGGTGTTTTAGACAGTGCAAACGTAGACTAGACAGTCCTATACTGTGCCAGATTTATCAAAGTGCCTGTGCTGCACCCTTGTTTTGATGGTGCTGGAGCTGGGCGGCCGCCATAGACGCCGGGTGTCTATGGTTTTATACAGTGCACACCCAGTGCTAATGCCCACAATCAGTACCCACATTCACCTGTCTGTCATTCACTGGCTTCTATTGCAGGCTATTCTTTGTAGCCTGCAATAGAAGCCCCAGTATTTTGCAATGCATTGCATTGGTGATCAGACCCACTGGGGTTCAAGACCCCCTAGGGGGTCTAATAAAAGCACAAAAAAATAAAATAAAAAATAATGATAATAATAATAATTCAAATCACCCCCTTTTCCTAGAACACATATAAAAGTGCTGAAATACATACACATTAGTTTTCCCTGTGTGCGAAAACACCCGCTCTACAAATCTATAAAAATATTTTTCCCGTTTGATAAACGCCGTAGCACGAAAAAAAGGCAAAATTGCATTTGGGCCAAATCTGGATTGCAGTTCCGTGAATGGATGTCAGTGCACTACCCCGGCATCCAGTATTTTGGAACGGAACCTGAGGTGGCCTCAAATTCCGATCCAAAATACTCTGTCTGAACTCAGCCTTACTTTATTATTTTAACCCTTTATGAGCTGGTTAAAAAAATAAACTTCTGTAAACGATTGCAGAAAGCACAGAATCCTCTAAAATATGAAAAATATGGCTGATTTAATATGCAAGCAGTGTTACACCTATCCACAGGTTGTGTGGTATTGCAGTTCAGCTCCATATAGTTCAGTAGATGAATCCAGTCTTGTTTTTCTAATCTTTTAGAGCCTCACGAAATACGCCAGAAATGATTAATCTAGCTTTCCTTTAACATATTCAAGTGAGATGGCGCTAAGTAGCCTTTAGACCTTTTTTCAGTGTAAACAAGTGATATGAAGGGCAGGTCTAGTACAATAAACTATCCTAATGCTGTCAGATGATGATATGAAAAAAAAAAAAGAAAACTTTTACCTCGCAATGTGACCTGAGTTGTACAACGTGTTATTACACATCCTGACATGTAAGATCTATAATAATACACATGAAAAAAACACAAAATACTCCTCACCTGATGACAAGTTAATGCCTATCCCTGAACTTAAGTGACAAGCTCTCATGTATGTTGTATCTTAAGAAATCCTCTGCCGTGCATTTTAGGGTGTAGAAGATTTGGTGGTGCTTACTTGGGTCATAAATGAGAAGAGACATTTCTAAGGTTGTGTTTTATGTGTGAAAACAGTAGTGACAATGCACAGTGCAAATGCTTGACCATGAGAGGTCTGGTAAAAGGAGCACATGGTTAGTGAGTTATCCAGGTTATCCTTTTGATAACCTGTACCCCGCAGGCACCTTAAGCTTAATGGGAGTCTCCCAGCACCTTGTAAAGGTGATTCTACAGTTTCCAAATATGCCTCCACTATCCAGCTTTGGAACCCCAATTTCATGTAAATTGCTGTTTTATTCATAGGCAGTGGTCAAAATTGAAGGGGGTGGTCCTATCAGTGATTGACAGCTTCCCCTCTGTGGCTGTGCATATAGAGATAGCTGTTAACCACTGATAGGACGGCTCCTTGTCTTCTCAGAGATTTTAATGGATAAATGACAGGTTATACTCAATCTTTTCCCACAAGATTATACATCAATCTGCTCAGCAACTTCTACTCTATAATATGCTACCTGTAGCTTGAACAGAATTTTCTATATGACCGGTTCCTTTTAGGCTTAATTCACACGTTGTGCAAAAGTTGCTTTTTTTGTTGCAGATTGTGTGCAATTTTATGAGTCAAAGCCAGGAGTGGATAGAGCAGATGGGAGGAATTTAAGAGCCTCCTAGATATTTCCCATTCCTTCTGCGGCCACTACTAGGTTTGGTACAGAAAAATGCAAGCAAAATCTGCAACAAAAAAAAGGATTTCTCTGTTTTTCAAGAGGACAATGAGATTCTATCCTCCTGCTTTTAGATATTTTCTGGGGAGAGGTAAATTTAATAGAACGTACTATATCACTAAGTTCACACTTACCTCGATCTACACGTTCTTCTGGTCCATCGCACAAATAAGGAACCCAACAGACCCCATTAACTGTAATAGCAAGCGTCAGGTGTCCATTCTTTTAAACTGAAACCGCCAGATGAATAAGTCCGATTTGTAACGCTTTTTCATCCAGCAATTTTCACCTCACACTGCAACGGAGACTGCACCGCAGAAGGGAACATAGTTCGAATATCGACAGCACCGAATGGCATGATAAAAATATTGCTAAATACAACACCAAGATATTTAACAAATAGACCCCATATCTACTATCTTTTAGTTAATAGTAACCAAAAAGATGACTTGAAATGTTATATATTTCGCTTCCGATCTGGATGAAACCAGGAATATGGGCATCTAGGATTTATTCCTTTGTGTAGGCCAATTTTCCAATTCTTAATGGAACTAAGAATGATGAATTGTTTTGTCATGCCTCTAAATTACTAAAGTGAAGTTTTATTTTACAGGTACCAGGTGTGTGATGGTGGCTACAGTCTGTCTTGTGGGTATTGATGTATTACTCATTGTTGGCCACTGGAGTCTCAGGCTATTCATCCAAATAACAGTGTGCTGGTAAGTTAATGCCCCCCTGGAATACAATGGATGGGACTCATAATTTCTATACATCCCTCTTACTAATACACCTCTATATATTATTTGACCCCAGAATTTTGCACTGTATTGAAAATATGTATTTTAAGGATGTGCGCTTATGCTATACTGTAGGTTACCACTAGTACATTTTTAACAGTGCACGAGAGAGCATCTAGCGTCCATAAATGTTCAGAAGTCTAAACTGTACAACAGATGTTTTCTCTGAGTTGTTGACTGACCTCTATTTTGACTATTTACCCCTTGGCCAAGCAAGTATGTGTTCTCGATGCGGCGAGAGTAAAAAGCACTTCCAGAACATGTCTTATCTCCTTTGAGAATACAGAATTGGACATATTGAAATTAAACATGCCAGATCCATCTTTCTATTGACATTTGCCTTTGGGGTAAACTTATGATAACCTATAAAAATTAGATGGTCAATGGTGTTGGTTCAGTCCACATTTATCAAATGTGTTTCGGACCTTTATAAGGCAAGGAATTCCAGATACTCTGTCCTCTGAGAGTATTACTATTACATATATTATTGTCCATTTTATCTATCCAGATCCTGACATTCCTAAACTTCTTTTCACCATAAAAAACCAGGAGAATCTGCTCTCTTTCTCTCAAGGATTCCCCTAACTTACATGGATCCATTTGGTTGTACATAGACACAGACGCTGTCCTATACTGTATACTATTTCAGTAATGTAAACACATAATACAGATATACTGGTATTTCAAGTGTGCCTCAAATCACATGACCCAGATTTTAGAAGATAGCAGCCCATACAAGTATGATAGACAATATTTTTTCCACTTCCAAGTGATTAAGATGTCATCAGTATACTATTTGTGAGCAAGGGGTTAACAACAGAGCATTTATCAGTAATGTCAGTGCCAGAAGAGGCTGACAGATTTATATTTTGTTATAAAACAGAATATGCTTTAAAAAGCTTGACAAAGTGAAGCAAGATGCTCTTAAGTGCTCCGAGAATTTACCTCATACTCGCACATTACAAAGATACTCCAGAGTTCCTCCAAGATTCACAATATTTACTTAATCATTAACTTGATTTAGCATAAGAAATTGGGTGCCAAGGAGATGCTTGACGGCTTTTAACAGAGTTGCAGGTTAAAACAAATCCCATTTTAATGGTTCAGGTCAAGGTCAAAGGGTATTTACCAAATTGATTAACTTACAACTTTGTTTCTGGGTAATATATAGTGTTATCAGAAAATACTGTACATTCTTGTAACTGATGGATATCATTCACTATGAGGGACACAGGGCAGAGCTGGGAAGTCTACTGAAATGTAAACCTCTCTTTCAGTTAAGAATATCAATGTATGCCAATTCAGTAACTTTACCCAATGGGTACAACTCTCACTCACCAATGAAACTAAAACTTATATTACAATAAACAGATAAAGTGCCATTAAAGTAGAATAAGCGTACACTTAAAAAAGACCCAAAGGGACAATCACACCATCATAAAGCAAACATCTGATACGGTCATCATAGTCATAGTTGTTTTATAGCATTATGCAGGAAAAGGGTATGGGGGGAAAAAAAACACAGCCCTTCGTGCAAAAAATAAGCAGCAGTTCAATAGTTAAAGTATCGCACTCATGTTAATTCTGGAGGAGATTGAATTTGCCCGGAAGGTTCCCTTTCAGCTAGGGTGATTGAAATCCAAACGTTCAGAAGTAAGATTCCAGCAAAGTCATGACTCCTTGAATAAAACTTAACGTTTATTGATTGTAGAAAAATTCATAAAATCATAATTATCTGTGTGATGAGATACACTAGATGCATGCAATCGATGGAACAGCAGCTGATGTGTTTCGAACACTGTCAGTGTTCTTGGTCATAGCTATGACTAAGAACACTGACAGTGTTCGAAACGCGTCAGCTGTTGTTCCATCGATTGCATGCATCTAGTGTATCTCATCACACAGATAATTATGATTTTATGAATTTTTCTACAATCAATAAACGTTAAGTTTTATTCAAGGAGTCATGACTTTGCTGGAATCTTACTTCTGAACATTTGGATAGTTGTTTTATATTAGAATATATATATATGTTAAGTAAAACTGCGCTCCATAGTGGTATTCCATGTATCTCTAAATATCAACGTCTAGGAACAGTGTGAATCAGACTCATGTGACACATTTTCTATATGAGTTTATGAAGAGCCATGTGTTACCAATAACAGGCTCCTGTATGATGACACTGTATGGACTATGTCACTGTATCCAGTTTTCCCTTGGGAGCGGGGACACAAAACCCACCTGCTACAGTTACTGCTGATAATTAGGCAGGCTCCTGTCACACAGTTATACTGAAGGAGATGGCTGCTGTAGACTACATTCTTATGGTCTCTTAGCTTATTTAGGAGAAATGAAAGGGTAGGATCATTACACTGTCCACAGAGCAGGCAGGGATGGTACTGTTTATAGCTGTCCATGAGGATCGAAAGAAGAGCGCAGAGGCAATCTAAAGATCAAGATGGCTGTTTAGAAGCAGAACAGAAGCTGCACTGCAAAAGTAAGGCCAGTAGTAGAAATGTAAAGTCAATGAAGTAATGGAAAGTTGTGTTTGGTCTGGAGATTTCAATTTACACACCTGCCCTGATATTTACTTTGCATTCAGTATTGTATCATTTATCATTGGCATTTCTGTTTATTTTCCATTTCAGCTTCACTCTAAAGGCGTTTTCCAGTGTTACCATTTGCATACTGTATATTAGACCATACCATTGTTTGCTAACAGTACTCTCACTTTTCTTAAATATAGGCTACAACAACTGAAGACTACCCATCACCATTACATCATGACTCCTTCAAGATCTGACCAAGCCTCCATCACACATCTGCCTTGTCAAACTGACATAAAATTCTAGTGAATATCCCCTTCCCCTTGTACACTGTAAAGAACTGCAAGTGCCTTATATGAAAGCGTGACTTGCCATTCATTGCGGTCTAGTTCATGCTTTCAACCCTAAGAGAACCAGCTGGAGGCATGTACTTACCAGTCTCCGTCCCCAGAAATCTACTGTGTTCAGAGACTAGTTTAATCAATTACTTTTTTTTTTTTTTTTTTTTTTCAATTCTTGTAATTAAAGAAAGAAAAAAATCTATTTTTGTTTTAAATTTAAGCTGCATGTTTATGAATATTAAGGAGAAAAAAAAACAAAAACTATAGAACTGTATTTTTACAATATGGAGATTTTGTTTGTACTATTTCTATGAGCTGTACATATTTCATGCACTAGATCAGCTTGTCCCCAGTATTATTTCACCTTGTTCCAATATAACAGTAGAGGGAAGTAGATACGCAATTTCTAGTTGTACTTAATGTCGTAAAGAAAGAAGTGGTTTATTTAATAAGAAAAGATTCTCCGTGAGTCTGTTGTATGTGAATTATGTTGTGTTAGAAACCTGTGGAAAGTGCCGTTAATAGGTTTCCTGTACTGGTCCCCCAGTCGTGGTGCTGCACCCTGTGTTTGGTTGGCCATGGCACATTGCTGGCAATAACTTCCCGTTTTTAGCCTAATGGAGTATGTTTGCATTTATATGACAGGTCTTCTCACTTTTGACAAATGTACGTCTGTTACGGGACTAAATCTATTCAGTCCACATTTGTTGTGATGTTGAATCCAGATAATTGTTCTCCGGTGTTCCTTGGTGTGTGGCTGAGTATTGTGTGCTTTGAGAATAAGTGGCGAGAACACATATATATATATATATATATATATATACTCAGAAAATATATAAATATATAGATGTACACACACTGAAGAGTCCCAGAATGCTTCATATCTTAGCTTGCAATGGCAACAGCTTTCTGGCTTGGATTAAGCATTATGTCTGCTGTGTATTGATTGACCGTAAAGGAAACTTTTTTTTTTTTTTAACTGCACTACTTATTTTGTTAGTTTATTTCTTTTGAAATAGGTTTAGAACTACTTCGGACCAAAAAGGAACATCAGACATATGTGTTTCTAAGTTTATTGGTGTAATTGTTGTCAAGAAGTTACACATCTGATGTCTTCAGCCATTCAATGGTTAACAGTCAGCCAGCATATGGTCTATGAGACTGTAGCACAAACCAAATTTTTTGCCTTTTCTATAACAAGTATAGTATTTGTATAGATCTAGGTCAGTTCTTGCCTAAAACTGCACACTATGCGTAACTTGGCAACATCACCCTATGTGGCTGCTTTAAGACCCACTTTGAGGGCAATATAGCACTTCATTGTCTCTTTTCTTATCTGTTTGCTGCTTGTAGTGCAAGGTAGAAGAAGGAATGGCCTGGACCCATACATTATCTGCAGCTTTTTTCTTTTTTATTGACTTAGTTTGCCAATTTCGGCGAGTAAGTGCTTGGGGAGGGGCATCCATGTTTTGTTTTAGTATCCACTGAGCTGTGCCCTGTTAATGTTGCTTTTACATTCATGCAAATATCAATTAGGAGTGTGTTCGTCTGAACCCATACTGACCATTTCACCACATCAGTGTCATTTTCTGTCATATAGCATTCACAATAGACTAGTCTTCCACAATCGGCGCCACACTTGTGCAATGCGCTGTGTCTGATATTGCACTCATCCTTACATTACAGTGCATAGTTATCAGTTTATAACACAATGCCCCACTTTACTGTATAATTCATAGCTTGTGCAAAATGTGTTTGGCTTTGCAATACAAGCTCCACAAAGTTGCAAATGTATATCTTATTATATAGTTACCCTCTATGATAAGTCACGGTTGTCGTTTCCTCTAGGAAAGTTGCGTTTTTCCAATTCTTCAGTAACTGACTAAATAATATTCAGGGCAGTATAAAAGCAGAATATGGTCGCAGGATATGGTCTCAGGCTCAGTCCCTGCCCATTTGGTGTCAACAGCTGGATCCCATACTGCATGCCCTATATCATGATAGCTGTCAGTCTAGTCTCCTGACTACATGTAGCGAATACAGACATCAGTGAATGAACTTCTGATTCTGACCTTCAGCATATAGAGAAAGTACTGTAGTAGTTAGGGAGTTGAAGGCCTGTAAGTTCACTGTAGTCACTGAGAGTATCAGAAGGTTAGCTATATGTGCTTCAAAGGGAGCAGGTCATGTTATCTGAGGTAAGCATAGCATAGAGAAGGAGGCATTGAGAAGACTGATAAAAAAAAAAGTCATTGTAATTTGTGTGCATTCCTGCTCTATGTATTCTTAGGAGTCCAGTGGGCGGTGCTACCTCACGCATGTTCAATATGACAGGTTTTCTTTAACATAACACAATCTGTATCATGCTGACACACTCTGGAGTTTAGTCTGAATAGATTGATACTGTAATGTCACATGGTAGAAAGTTGTATTCATATCCATGATAGCATTTACAGTAAAAGCCACTAAAGATGTCCTCCATAAAAGACACACAAAAACAGGGCAAGGCCCAGTTCACATGTGCACATGGGTTTCCGTTCGGGGAGTCCACTAGGGAACCCCTGACTGGAAACCTAATCCACATTAAAAAAAAACAGTTACCTTAGGAAACCTGCAAACAACATAGACTATAATGGGGTCCGTGTGGTTTCCGCTCATTTTCTGCACATAAAATGCGGAGAGAAAAGTGCTGCTTGCAGGACTTTTCTCTCCCCATTTTTCATGCGAAGAGGGGAACAGAATGGCCCAAACGCAGATGTGAACTGGGCCTAAGTATTTGTCTTTCTCTTATAGTCGATCAAATCCTGCCTGAAAAGACAAAAAGAAAAAACATAACTTTATTAATGTATATTCACTTCAACAAGGTATTTGCTATTGTCAACTTTTGGAATATATATAAATTGATAGTGTAGCAATGGGTGCCTACATCCTAGGTCGTGTGGTATTGTTTACTGCATACACTATAAGTTTGCTGTGATCTGCTGGTTGCTGTTTTCAGCATATGTGACAATGTCAATGTCTGTAAAAGCGCTGCAGAATATGATGGCGCTATATAAGTATCAAAATAAATAAATAAAATGTGGGACTTGAGTACTCTGCAGTCACCCACGTTCTGTAATAGCTATTTGTGTGGCTAGTTTGTCCAAGCCTGAAATGATCATAGGAATTTTAATATACATCAATGCTATTTATTTTTGTTAGTCATCTTTTCAGGCAGGATTGGATAAAGACGTCATGCAAAGTAAGAAAATAAGGGTCCAGAAATCACCACCCTTGTCCATATGCTGTGTGTTATATTGCAGCTCAGCCCTATTAAAGTGCATATGACACAGCTGCAGTACTAGATACAGTCTATGGGCAAGAGGTTTTTGAAAAAACAGCCCTTTTTAATTATTTTTTTCAATTCCAGGATGTACTAGTCTATGTCTATGTGTTCTATGAATCCCCTCTTCCTTTGTCAATTCCAGCCTCTATAATCCTAAAACTCCTTTTCATAACTCCTGCAGGTGGTCAGTAAAGCAGTTTGAGTACTGGTTGAGTTTGGCTATGCTAGCCCGCAGCATGTGTACATATCAGTTCTGACACACAAAACCTCCTGAGATGTGCAAGAATTCTAGCATTCTGATCAAGACTGGGATAGGAAATGTCAGTCTTAATGTATTATCCCAATGGTTACAACAAATGGAAACATGTAGAATCTGTTTTGTTTCCATCTGCAAGTGAATTATGAAGTAGGCTTCATTACAAGACTAAGGCCTGGTTCACATCTGCATTCAATTCGGGGACCCCTCCGAACAGACTACTGAAGGTACTGGCAAGCGGTGTGAAGGGAAAACACACGGACCCCATAGACAATAATAGGGTCCGCATGCTCTCCAAGCAATGTCCTCACAGAACATGCAGACAGAAAAGTAATTCACAATCTACTTTCCTGTCCGCATGACTTGTGCGTAGACCGTGCGGAAAGCACATGGACCCCATTATGGTCTATGGGGTCTGTGTGCTTTCACTGCACACTGCTTGCCAATATGCTTGGTAGTCCATTTGGGGGGGGGGGGGGGTCCACACGGGGACCCCCCGAACGGATTACCAATGCAGATGTGAACCAGGCTTAGGCCAAATGTATTTAAGTCCAAAGAACTTCCTAGCTAGTAGAGAATTGTACAGAAGACAATGTGTGGATGTGTGCATCTTTCTATCTTTCCACTTGTATTATACATTGATATATATATACGGTTTATGGTACTTGCTTTAAAATATTTCTATACAAATGTTAATGTTATTAAAAAAAAAAAAAAAAAAAAAAAACTGCAAAGGAAAGCATTGGCCTCTCAGCCTGCCTGGTAGGGGTTGCTACGTCATGGTTTACACTTGGTGCTGAACATAGGATTATTTACAATGCTTGAAAATTCTAGATTTAGACTAAGGCCCCATGTTGAGTAAACACAGCTTTTTTTGTTGCAGTGTTTTTGAGGCAAAGCCAGGAGTGGATTGAACAGAAGGTAGAAGTATAAGAGCTTCCTATTTACTTCCCATTCCTTTTGTAGCCATTCTGGAGAAAAATTTGCAAAAAAAAAATCTGCGTTTCTGAATCTTACATGTTATTGCATCAAACGCACCCTGCGTTGGTGTATTTCCTAGTCATTGAGATTGATTGATAGACGTTTGGAGTATTTGATACCTAAGGCATCATACACATGTATAGAAAAAAATTACCATACAGCAATCTTTATGGATGTGAAAATTGCAATTGTGAAGTTCCATATTTCTGATAGAATGGGGGGAGGGGAAATTCAAATTTCCACCTTGCTTGTAATTTGTGGCAATGTGCACTCTACCACTTGGCACATCTTTAGACTTGCTGTGTAATTCCCTATGCATCCCATATTTTAGTCTATGTGAGTACTGAGTAAGTTCTATTGTCTTCAGGAAAATGGCTCATCCTTGCCATGTATTAAAGGGGTTATTCAGGATTCAGGAGAACATGGCCGCTTCCATTCAAAAAGCGCTCTGCATCTTCTTCCCAGGAAATGCCATAACATACGCTGGTCACATGGCCATGCTGCAGCTCAGTCCTTTCCATTTGGCCATGTGATCAATGGACATGGTGTCACTGAATGGGAAGAGAAGGTGGAGCTCTAGTAAAATAACCTCTTTAAGCAGAGATAACCATTACTCTTACATTTAACTAGGTTTTACATGGTTCCAGATACACATTGGTACAGAAACCAATGAAACGTGGAACATACAGTATACAGCGCTCTTAAGCAAAAATTTCTGACTTTCCTGCCACATGATAATCTCAGGCTGAGTTCACACGGGGGGTTTTGGAGCCAGATTCTGTGTCAAAATCCGGACCAAAAAAACCCATGTGAACTCAGCTTAAGAAATCCTGGGAGCTGAGATCTGTGCTGCTGTTTGCAGAGTCCTCGCTTTAGATAGTAGGCTTAGCTGCCTTTGCACCTGCAAACCCGACTTGGAGGGAACGGTGTGATGGCTGCGGCACCAATAAATATAAAAAATACCCGAGCAACTTTCGTGGCGTGTGACCTTAGCGTTAGTCAGCAAGATATGTCCCTATGGACGTTGACATCAAAAGTAACTGTAATGTCTTTATAAGCCCAGTAATATATCATTTACATCATATTATATCGCTGTTATGGAGCAGCGCAGTAATTAATAAAAGTGGAAGGAAAGTTTATTATGGGATTAGCTTCCTGGCCCGGTGTTACGTATACATATGGGGGCGCCAAGTTGTGAGTCATCATTTTGTGTTCATTAGTTGCCATGGTTACATGATGACAGTTTATACTCAATTAGTAGAAGTCGTTGCTGCAGGAAGCCTTGGGAATGGAGTAGCAGTTATGTAGAGTTACAGCAGGCGACATATGGCAGAAATGAATCAACTGCAATAGTCCAAGTCTCACGGACACATGTAGGGGGAGATGCAGGCTAAGCCTTGTCCATTTTTTATTCCTGCGTTTCAGTTTGTCCATTAGTGAAATATTCTATCCATGTCCATTTAGCTGATGCATAAAATGATGGATAATAATGTCATGTGACTTTAAAAATATTAGCCTAGATAACATAATATTCCAGATAGATAGATAGATATTGCCAATGAAGAGTGTCTGACATTTATAGCACAGGCATGGAATGTGCCACAAATCTTTGAGTAGCAGCACCCTCACAGTTCAAGACAATGGGATCTCAATGCAAAATCTGTATTGGGTTCCAACCTACCTTGTGCAATGTTGAATAGTGATATATTTTATGTGGCAGAGCAATGTTCGGGGCCCCCTCAGGGTCCGGGGCCTGCTACCGCTGCATCCTTATAGCTACACCCTTGGTGTCGTGTTCAACTAAACCCACAGCTGCCCATCTTGAAGTGACACGAATAGTTGAGCAACATATATAAATAGCAGTCATTGCGATATTTACATTTCAGATGGCCATACTTGTAGTAATCTGAAGCGATGTGGTGTGGTCACTGCATTTTTTGGAGCGCCAGTGGCTCAACTTAACCAAACTCACTGTACCATCGTGTACCTGTACCAAAAAACGGACACTTATCATAACAGACATTAACGGACACTTAGGGTGGGTTCACAACTGCGCCCCGGCCTCCGCTTTCAGGTTTCCATCTTCTGCCAACAGAAGACGGAAACCTGGCAGACAGTGTCCGGCCATGAGCGCCTGTGAGTGTTTTGTGCTCTCCGTGGTGAAACCATTTTTTTTTTAACCAGACACAAAGTCCTGCATGTACAACTTTGCTGTCCGCTTGAAAAGTCGGACATCTTTGGGAATGGACAGTTAAGGACACCCACGGACAGTAAAAGAACGCACCCGATGTCCATTTAAAAGAATGCAAAATGTCACAGACACAGCTAGTGTCCGCTGCGAACGTCCGCCCAAGATTTTGAACGGACACTAGCAGCGGACACTAGCTGTCGGACACCGACGGTAGTGTGAACGCTCCCTAACTGATGGCGATCAGTTACTGTCCGTTATAAGACTGTTGCTCTTAGACTTCAATGTTAAAATAACGGACACTTGCCGTCTGTTGCTAAATCATGTAACGGACAATAGCTACGGACACTACAGACTACGGTAATGTGAACACCTCCTAAGATCTCCTTTTTAAAAAAAAACAAAACCTCAAGACAGTAACAAGCAGTGACTTGTCCTTTCATGTATTACTAGGAGCGCCATTCATTTAATGTTACATTCCCCTTGCCGCACTGGTTGACATGGCTATACACATAGCAATACTTGACAAGTGTTTATCATAAGGAATACTAATTTCCCACTAAGAAGCATTCTGGATAACATTTTGCTGTTTCCACCTGCTTGAGTGTGTGTTCCTCTAGGAGACAAGTGTTGTTACACCTCCTTATTCCCCAAATACATTAGATCCAACAGATATCTAATATGGATAACAAGAGCTTTAATATTGGAAATAATTATCAGTTATAACATATATGTTAACTATATATATTTAAAGGTAGTCTATCACCTTCTCCAAGTATATTCAACTTTCACCACCAAATTTAGAATTGTGTTCGCTGAAAACTGCTGCCAATTTCGGCTAAGGCCCCACGTTGCGGAAAAGCAGCTTTTTTTGTTGCAATTTTTTGAGCCAAAGTCAGGCTGAGTGGATTGAGTAGAATGGAGAAGTGAAAGGGCTAGTTCTCACTCGGCAAAATGGCACGGATTTGCAAAAATGGCATGCAGGGCAAAATGGCTAGCGGAAAAAAGAAGTGACGTGACCTTTCTTCAGGCGGATTCCGCCTGCAAAAACCAACAGAAGTCAATGGGAGGCGGAAAAACCGCTAGTGGTTTTTAACACGGTTTTGGGTGCAGTTTTAGACACTGTTTTTGGCAACAAAATGCTTCAAAAACCGCTTGCAGTTTTTTCAAGGTCTATACACTGTGCTGGAGAAGAAAACCCAAAATTAAACTTCAAAAAATGCTCCAAAAAATGCCTCATGTCAAAAAACACTTCAAAAAACCATTTCCTAATTCCTGAAGCCCATTTTTTCCTGACCAAATTCCTTGACACCTAATTACGCATGAACTATCCCTAAGTGGTTCCTATATATTTCCCATTCCTTTTGTAGCCATTGTTAGCTTTGGCTAAAAAAATGCAAAAAAAAATGCTACATTTCCGCATGTGGGGCCTCAGCCTTCAGGTGTTTTTTTTGCTGTACCACACGCGCAGGAATTGAGGCTTTTCCACTGCTACTTTCAACCTTTGCAATGAAGGAGTTGAAAGCCACCGGTAAAATCTGTATGTTGAAAATCTGCCGCAGATCAGTTTGGACTGCGTGAATTTTTTTTGTTGCTGCAACATAGAGATAACAATTGGTAAAATTTAATCCACTATGCCGCAACTGCACAGCGGGTTATCCACCAGTGAGTGGGCAGCAGCTTACCCTCTACAAAAACATTTCTGTGACCCCTTATAATCTAAGATTATGACCACTAAAATGAGTAATGTTGGGATTTTTTTTTTAAGACTAAGGCTGGTCTTACACGATCGTAATGATTCTACGGTCCACATGTTGCTGATCGACAACATACGCTCCGCAGATCTCCGTGTCCTGCCGCACTCGCCCATAGAGTTCTATAGGCGAGTCCGTGCAGTGCCTTAATTCACGGGCATTACGGACATGCTCTATAAAATATCTGTTGGTGTAAGAGGCCGCATTGAGTATAATGTGTCCGCAAATGGTCCGCAATTGAAAACCCTCAATTGCGGACCATTTGTGGACTTAGATTATGGTCGTGTAAGACCAGCCTTAGATATATGTGCTAATGGTTTTATTTTCTACATTTAATATAATAACCAATGTCTCTATTTTAGTTGCTTATGACTGCCCTGGTTCTCCAGTCATGTGTTAATATTATTAATATTGCTCTGTACAATAGTGTGTTTATGCAGTTTGTGGTGTGTTTTATACGTGTGAGTGTGTCATGATAACAATCACCAGTTCTTTGGGTGTTCAAGTAAACCAGAATGCAGCGCCTTTATGATATTATGATGTAGTATGTATTGCAGAGCATTAACCAAACTAATAGTCCGTGTAAGTTAAACGAATACTCAAAATTTAAAGGGATTGTCCAGTTTTAATAGCCCCTTTTCAGTAGTCTTTCCAAGTCTCACGTGTCAAAATGGGTTCTGTTACAATGGGTTTTTTCATGGTGCCAATTGGAATTAAAGGATATTCATGGATTTCTCTTGACACCCACAACATGGGGAGATCCACTGTCTATTAGCCCAACATGGCTTACAACATTGTATTTAAAATGCTGACAAACCAATCAAATCTAGCAGGGGGCCACACGGTGGCTCAGTGGTTAGCACTGCAGCCTTGCAGCGCTGGGGTCCTGGTGTTCAAATCATGCCAAGGGCAAAAAAAACATCTGCGAGGAAGATTGTATGTTCTCCCCGTGTTTGCGTGGATTTCCATCCCATATTCCAAAGACATACTGATAGGAAAAAATGTACATTGTGAGCTCTATGTGGGGCTCACAATCTACATTAAAAAAAAAAAATCTCCATCTGACTGAATGTCTGAGGGGTATATTTTACTTGTAAATAAGCAAGAGTTGCAATAATGAGATAATAATAGGAAAATGTGTATATTCCTGTATGAATTAATGGTGTATATATAAGGAAGCTATGTAGCCTAGAACCTATGTAGACCAGCTCAGGCTGGTCCAATTCTCCTTATGGATCTATTAACATTCATGTAGGAGGAAAGTGCAGAAAGGTAACAAGGGAGAGAAGATGAACAAGCACTGGGTTAGATTGCTCAGGTGTGAAATAGCACCTGAGTTAAGTCTCCATTTTGAGTTTCCGATGCAGCCCCTCCATTCTAGTTTGTATTCTCCCAGTATTATCAGAATTGTTACTAGTGAAACATGTAGGGTTAGCAGCGTCATAATGGTATAATAATGTCAGGACATAGATGAGAATGTCCAGTCTTTCTACTATCATTATTTGGCTTAACACGACCATCAGTCTCCTAGTCAGATAAAGCTAGTTACATATTGTATCTCCTATATATCCATAATCGCCTCTTAAGTGCATTCCCAGTGTTCTGATTTAGTTTTTTTATTTGTTATAGTATTTTTTGCAAATACTCTAGAACTGAGCTTAGTGAATTTTCTCATGTCCTTTGTAAATGGTTTATTTAAATAAAAGATTTCTGATCACATTAAGGACAAGGGATATTGTTGCAATGTATAGCCAAATTTTATTTCTTGATGTGTGTTATGTGTGTATATCAACATAAAATGGTATCTGAAGCTTTAGAGTTGTTTAAAGGTACTTTTCTATTGTTGTTTTTAAATAAAATATTATATTGTATGATTTGCTTGTGTTCTCTTCTTATTTGCGAACTGATTTTGGATTAACCTTCCGTCTGTATACAGATGTATTATCCATAATATAATGTAAGTGGCTTTAATGTTGTATACCACCTCGTGCCACCAAAACAGCTCTAACCTATTTGAGGCATGAACTCAAGAAGGATTCTGAAGGTGTCTAATGGTATCTGGAAGATCCCTTAAGTCTTGTAAGTGTGAGGAGTGGCCACAGATGCTTCCCAGACCTCACCCTGTAGGCCAAGTCAGCATCTTTTTTTTCCCTAAGACTAATTTTCTGGGAAATTATGTTGCATATAACACTGTAAGCCACCACAGCATAAAACACCCCAAATCACTCACCTGTGGGTTTCAACTTCTGAATTGTATAGCAATGCGTGAGTACAACCTATATAATAATAATAATAATAATAATAAATCGTTTTTATTTATATAGCGCCACCATATTCTGCAGCACTGTACAATTTGTAGGGTTCAAGTACAGACAAAAAGATACATTACAAAGAAATAGTCACTTCACACAATGGGATTGAAGGCCCTGCTTGGTGTCATATCTTCACCAAGTAAGGGAAACACATTCACCTTGTTTCCACAAGATGTAAGAGAAAACCTGATTCAACAGACTAAGCCAACATTTTTCATTGTTCCAAGACTGCTATATCACATGTTTTCCTATGTTCTTCATAAAGAAACTTGACACTCACCACTGAATCCCAAGTGACTTTGTTTGGAAATACAGTTTTTCATAGTTATAAAAAATATACTTTGACTGAACTTGCTACTTATACTGAGAACCATTGCAGGGGCATAACTAGCAAAGACTGGGCCCCATAGCAAACTTTTGACTTGGAACCTCCTCCAATGCCCTATTTACACACACTATAATGTTCCAAAGTGGCCCCTTCTCACAGTATAATGTCCCATAGTGGCCTCTCCACATAGTATTATGTCCCATAGTGGCCTCTCCACGTAGTATTATGTCCCATAGTGGCCTCTCCACGTAGTATTATGTCCCATAGTGGCCTACACACAGTATAATGTCCCAAAGTGGCCCCTTCTCACAGTATAATGTCCCATAGTGGCTCCTGCACAAAGTATAATGTCACATAGTGGCCCCTCCACATAGTATTATGTCCCATAGTGGCCCACACACAGTATTATGTCCCATAGCAGCTTCTCCACACAGTATTATAACCCATCGGGAAACTCTATTTTGGAGTATTTTCAGGAGTGGTGACAAACAGTAGTACTCTCCTCTCCTGGGCTCCGCTACGACTCTCTGCTGTTTTCGGTACTCTTTAATCACATTATAGATGTGGATGACGCTGGCCTGACCCACATGACGTTTGTGATGTCTCTACAGGGGCCAGTAGACAGCATGGAGTCATGCTGGAGAAGTAAATAACACTGGTTTTTATGTTGGCTCGCCTCCTCTAGGCCTCCGATCATTAGATCCCAGTATAATAATAGCAGTATTTGTTGTGGTTTGCCCAAGAAATACTCTTGCCGCTGGCCCCCAGCCGTACTTACTGACCTGCTCCTGCTCATGGCCACCTCTGCTTCTCCTTCTTCCCTGCAGGGGCCTGTGAGTCTCATATCAAGTCGCTGGGACCCCCTGGAGCTACTTTCCTTTGAGTGATATTTTTATCAAAATGGCATTGACTTACATTTTGAAAAGTGCAAAATGTAAGTCAAAATTCACCAATCAGAATTATTAACTAATTATTATTATTATTATTATTATTATTATTATTATTATTATTATTAGACTACCAGAGGCATCAAGCCACCAAGTACAAGTGCAATACCAATGAACAGACAGATATACACTCACCGGCCACTTTATTAGGTACACCTGTCCAACTGCTCGTTAACACTTAATTTCTAATCAGCCAATCACATGGCGGACACTCAGTGCATTTAGGCATGTAGACATGGTCAAGACAATCTCCTGCAGTTCAAACCGAGCATCAGTATGGGGAAGAAAGGTGATTTGAGTGCCTTTGAACGTGGCATGGTTGTTGGTGCCAGAAGGGCTGGTCTGAGTATTTCAGAAACTGCTGATCTACTGGGATTTTCACGCACAACCATCTCTAGGGTTTACAGAGAATGGTCCGAAAAAGAAAAAACATCCAGTGAGCGGCAGTTCTGTGGGCGGAAATGCGTTGTTGATGCCAGAGGTCAGAGGAGAATGGCCAGACTGGTTCGAGCTGATAGAAAGGCAACAGTGACTCAAATAGCCACCCGTTACAACCAAGGTAGCCAGAAGAGCATCTCTGAACGCACAGTACGTCGAACTTTGAGGCAGATGGGCTACAGCAGCAGAAGACCACACCGGGTGCCACTCCTTTCAGATAAGAACAGGAAACTGAGGCTACAATTTGCACAAACTCATCGAAATTGGACAATTGAAGATTGGAAAAACGTTGCCTGGTCTGATGAGTCTCGATTTCTGCTGCGACATTCGGATGGTAGGGTCAGAATTTGGCGTCAACAACATGAAAGCATGGATCCATCCTGCCTTGTATCAACGGTTCAGGCTGGTGGTGGGGGTGTCATGGTGTGGGGAATATTTTCTTGGCACTCTTTGGGCCCCTTGGTACCAATTGAGCATCGTTGCAATGCCAAAGCCTACCTGAGTATTGTTGCTGACCATGTCCATCCCTTTATGACCACAATGTACCCAACATCTGATGGCTACTTTCAGCAGGATAATGCGCCATGTCATAAAGCTGGAATCATCTCAGACTGGTTTCTTGAACATGACAATGAGTTCACTGTACTCCAATGGCCTCCACAGTCACCAGATCTCAATCCAATAGAGCATCTTTGGGATGTGGTGGAACGGGAGATTCGCATCAGGGATGTGCAGCCGACAAATCTGCGGCAACTGTGTGATGCCATCATGTCAATAGGGACCAAAATCTCTGAGGAATGCTTCCAGCACCTTGTTGAATCTATGCCACGAAGAATTGAGGCAGTTCTGAAGGCAAAAGGGGGTCCAACCCGTTACTAGCATGGTATACATTAGAATAACATACCCATAAAAGGCTACTCTCGCTTAGATGGTGTCACATACTTGACATGACAGAGACATGCAGAGAGCTTAAATACAAGCAATATGTTTTAGAGAAATCATTGGGACCATAACGGTATTCCCAAGCACAGCAAACCCTGGTAGCACCAAAACAAAGGTGCTATTTAGAGCCGGGTAAGTTAATGAAAATCCAGTTAGTGTTCAGATAGATGTAGTTATTTTTCTGTATTTTCTATAAACTCAGAAAAAAACCATTTAGAGTGGTTGTGCTGATCTGGATACTTATTCCCTATTCACAGGACAAGTGATACATGTCTGACCGCCAGGTCCCATAGCATTCAGGAGTATGGGGGACTGAAATAGTTGTGACTGGAGTGCCAGTGTGCCTGTAGGATTGTCACTCCAGTCACTTATAAATCATGCAAGAGCACTGATGCTCCAATCATAAGAAGACTTTAGGGCTCAACCTCTTTAAGGATTTTGCTTGTTTTTACCTATTTGGAATTAAAATACAAAATAAAGAAACAATACAAGCTATAAATCACAATAAATTTTATTCAAGCACAAAATGTTAAAGGGATTCTACCATTAAAACCTTTTTTTTTTTTTTTTTTTTTGTGGATAAGACGTCGGAATAGACTTTAGAAAGGCTATTCGTCTCTTACCTTTAGATGTGGTCTCCACTGCGCCGTTCCTTAGAAATAGCGTTTTTTTCCGGTATGCAAATGAGTTCTCTTGCAGCGATGGGGGCGGGCCCCAGCCCTCAAACAGTGATGGGGGCGGGCCCCACTGCTGCCAGAGAAGTGTCTCCAAGCGCCGCCTCCTTCTTCGTCCGCAACGTCATCTTCAATGTCTTCTTCCGGCGCAGGCTCGTAACTTTTAGGCCTCGGACCTTGGGCAGAGCATACTGCGCAGGCGCACAGGTCACAGGAAAATGGCCGCTTGCACAGTATAGTTAACGGCCATTTTCCTGTGGCCTGTGCGCCTGCGCAGTTTGCTCTGCTCTGCTAGAAGTTACGAGCCTGCACTGGAAGAAGACTTTGAAGATGACGCTGCGGACGAAGAAGGAGGCGGCGCTGGAGACACTTCTCTAATAGCGGTGGGGACGGCCCCATCGCTGTTTGAGCGCTGGGGCCCGCCCCCATCGCTGTGAGAGAACTCATTTGAATACCGGTAAAGACCAGTATTTCTAAGGAACGGCGCAGCGGAGACCATGTCTAAAGGTAAGAGACGAATAGCCTTTCTAAAGGCTATTCCGACGTCTTATCCACAAAAAAGGTTTTAATGGTAGAATCCCTTTAATCCAAATAAAAATTTTAAAAAACAGAGTTCATGGCAAATCATGATCACATTGTAAAGTCAGAAAGCAAAAAATATATGTAAATACATGATTAGAATGTAAACTGTGACCTGATTCGACTATAATACATTAAACTTAAATCTATAAAAGATGTGGTATTCAAACCGGCAGACAAATGTGGAAATATGGTCATATGTCCAACAACAGAAAAGACGCTTTTCGGCAAATCAATGATGTTCGTTGTTATAAAAAAAAAAACCTCAATTTTAGACTACCCATGCCTTCAAGAAGCAATTATGAGATCTTATCACAGGCTCTACATAATAACATCATACCTAAACAGGTCTTTGATGGGTTGGTGGTGGAACCATCTATTTCTATCGAAAGTTCACAAGAATAAATCTAACCCACTAGGACAACGTATTTTGTCCGGGAGAGGAGGCTTATGTGAACTGAATGTAAGTTCTTGAATTATTACTTAAAACTAATTGTATTCACTTTGCCTTCATTCATTAGGGACTCAACTGAGGGCCTACAATGTATTGATGGTGTCATTTTTGAAAACGACATGTATTTGGTGACTGTGGACATTGAATTACTATACATTCAGCACCAATATGGACTACATGCGGTCCATTTCTATCTGCTGAATAAAGGATTTGACCTGATGGAACTCATTCTACTCTTATTGGAGTATGTATTAACCCACAATTTTTTGTATGTTTAAGAACTACTTCGTTCTCCAGGCCCAGGGTGTGTCTATAGAAGAAGCATGTGTACCCTCATATGCCAATCTAGTCTTGGGTACTGGGGAAGGGAGGCAGCCGATCATTTGCCCAAAGATGGGGGGATAAGTGTTTCCTGGGATGCAATTTATTGACGACATGCTATTTGTCTGGGAGGGGGCTCGCCCACAATTGGCTACATTCTTGGCACAACTTAATGACAACATCCTGAACATATATGGTTAGCGCACTCTATTGCCCAATGTGAATTGGATTTCCTGGACCTTTAAATAAACGTTGATCCCAATATTGCATTATGCAACCATTTTCCGGAAGGAAACAATTACGAATTTGCTTTAACACGTAACGTCAGCTCATCTAAAACATTAAATTTGGGGCATTCCTACTGGACAATTTATTCGCACAAGATGCACTTGTGACACAACCTAAGACTTCAGAATCCTAGCTGATGACCTGAGACTTGCTTCCTAACAAGAGGCTAGTCATGTGATGACGTGGAGAATGGGTATGGGAGGGTAAAACACAAAACCGCACAGGTCTTCTCCCCTTCAATTTTCAAGATGAAAAATCATCTCAAGTGAGACTGATCATAGCAGGTGGAAGGAACTGAGGAGTGCAGTAGATCAATTCTGGCTAATCTTGAGACAAGATAAATATTTATGTTCAGTTTGACCTCAAAAATCCTTGTTAACTGCGAAATGTTTTCTGCTTGTATGAAATTACTATGTACCACTGGCTTTGAAATGTATTTTTCACAGTATGGGCCCAGATGGGGATCATCTCCATGCCGATTTATGGTCAAATCCAACACATTTGTAGATTCAAAACACCTGTTAACACTATAAAATTGTCCATACAATGAATTGCCGAAGCAAAGGGGTTGTCTACTAGCTGGAGTGTCCTTGCGCACTTATTTGCTTTGGCATTACAATTTCAGGTGAGAATTCTAGAACATGTACAGAATATTAAGAAAGTATTGCAATTATCTGATCAGCAACTGGCATTAAATCTCAAACCGGATGTATGTCATTACAGGGACTTTCACAGCAGCGAAACGTTGAATCTCAAGGTGAGAGGCATCGATCAGGTCCATCTGCGGGGCAGGGGTAGTGATCTGATGACCAGGTTGTTACAAATCTAGATTAAAAGTATCGTAGTATTACAAACCCCCACACCCAATGGTCTCAACAAGAAATTGGGATTTAGGTACTTTCTATAGACACATCAGGGTGCACTTTCAATAAACAAAATTTCTGGGAAAAGTCACGTTATTCTTTTTATGGAGGTGGTCATCTCCTCGGTTTTAAGCCTAGTTTTATGTTTATTCTATTGTGAAGAGTTGGCATCTGGTTTATTTATCAGCATTTCAACAGCTTAGGAACTTGGGGGCAGTGGCGTAACTACCGCCGTAGCAGCAGAGGCAGCTGCCACAGGGCCCGGGACATTAGGGACTCGGTGACAGCCACTACTGCTGCTATCATTATACTCGGGGGTCTTTTCGGACCTCCAAGTATAATGCTTGGCGGCCCGGGAGAGGTAAGAAGCATAAAAAACACTGTTACTTACCTCTCCACGATCTGGGCAGGCTTCGGCCTAGTCGTCTGACGTCTCATGACCCTGGTCTGTGTCCCGGCTCATGTGACATCTGACGTCATTGAAGATGGACTACTTCGGAGGCCGACAGCGTAGGAGTCGGGAGATAGGTGAGTAACAGAGGTTTTTTGTTATGTTTTTCTCCCCCTGGGTCTCCGATTATTATACTCTGGGGTCTGAAAAGACCCCGGAGTATAATAATTGTTTATGGATGTCCACAGTGGGATATAATACTGTGTGGAGGGGCCACTATGGGGCATAATACTGTGTGGAGGGGCCACTAAGGGATATAATAGTGTGTGCAGGGGCCACTAAGGGACATAATACTGTGCACAGGTGCCACAATGGGGTATAATACTGTGTGCAGGGACCACTATGGGACATAATACTGTGTGCAAGGGCCACTAAGGGACATAATACTGTGTGGAGGGGCCACTGAGGGATATAATAGTGTGTGCAGGGGCCACTAAGGGACATAATACTGTGTGCAGGGGCCACTATGGGGTATAATACTGTGTGCAGAGGTCACTATGGGGCATAATAGAGCGCGTAGGAATGGGTAGGAGGGGATCAGTCGAGGTCTTCAGTGTCGGTGTCGGGAGGGAGGGGGGGGTCCCACGTCAAAAGTTCACCACGAGGCCCCGCCATTCCTAGTTACGCCACTGCTTGGGGGAAAGTGCTATTTATGTATAATTGTGATTTCAGCATATTAAGTGATGGAGATATCAACCTTTTAGGCCTTGGATCTGCAGTAGAAGAATTAATATGTCACTTAAAACCACAAAGGAATAACACATTATATATATATATATATATATATATATATATATACTAGAGGGAGGACCCGGCTTCGCACGGGTATATTACATTTTATGTTTGTGTAGTGGCCCCATAAGAAATGTCCAATTTTGCACTGGTGTATTTTGTATGTGGTTTGTGTGTATGTCCATAAGCGTCATGTGATTGTGTGTATCTCATTTTGGATATCAGTGAAAAACCTATGATCAGTTGTTATGGATACCTGGAGTAAAGCTGTATCTAATCCTTCCCCGTGTAGTACTGTGTTTAGACTCAAGTATCTAATCCTTGTTGGTGTGGTACTGTTTGCAGATGCACATATCTAATCCTCCGGCGTGTGGTACTGTGTGCAGATGTGTGTATCTAATCCTCCCCTGTGTGGCATTGTGTGAAGAGGCACGTATCTAATCCTCCGGTAAGTGAAACTGTGTGCAGACGTGCATATCTAATCTTACGGCATGTAGTACTATGTGCTGATGCGCGTATCTAATCTTCTGGCGTTGTGGTACCGTGTGCAGACAGGTGTATCTAATCCTCTGGCGTGAGGTACTTTGTGCAGATGCGCGTATCTAATCCTCCCCAGTGTGGTACTGTGTGCTGAGACGCATATCTAATTATCTGGCATGTGGTACTGTGTGCAGAGGCATGTATCTAATCCTCCAAAGTGTGGTACTGTGTGAAGAGGCGCGTATCTAATCCTACGGCGTGTGGAACTGTGTGTAGACACGCGTATCTAATCCTACAGCATGTGGTACTGTATGCAGACGCATGTATCTAATCCTATAGCGTGTACAACTGTGTGAAGACGTGCGTATCTCATCGTCTGGCATGTGAAACTGTAAGCAGACGCGTGTATCTAATCCTACGGCATGTAGTACTGTGTGCAGACGTGCTTATCTAATCTTCTGGTGTGTTGAACTGTGTGCAGATGTGCGTATCTAATCCTCCCTTGTGTGGTATTGTGTGAAAAGGCGCATATCTAACCCTACGGCGTGTGTAACTGTTTTTTTTTTTTTTTTTTTTTTTTTAATGTAGATTGTGAGCCCCACATAGAGCTCACAATGTACATTTTTCCCTATCAGTATGTCTTTTTTTGGAATATGGGATGGAAATCCATGCAAACACGGGGAGAACATACAAACTCCTTGCAGATGGTTTTTTGCCCATGGCGGGATTTGAACACCAGGACTCCAGTGCTGCAAGGCTGCAGTGCTAACCACTGAGCCACCGTGTGGCCCCTACGGCGTGTGTAACTGTGTGTAGACGTGTGTATCTAATCCTACGGCATGTGGTACTGTGTGCAGATGAGCGTATCTAATCCTCCCCCGTGTGGTACTGAGTGCTGAGACGCGTATCTAATTCTCTGGCTTGTGGTACTGTGTGCAGAGGCATATATCTAATCCTCCAAAGTGTGGTACTGTGTGCAGACAAACATATCTAATCCTCCCCTGTGTGGTATTGTGTGAAAAGGCACATATCTAATCCTGAGGCATGTGGTACTTTGTGCAGACGCGCGTATCTAATCCTCCCCGTGTTGTACTGTGTGCTTAGACACGTATCTAATTCTCTGGCTTGTGGTACTGTGTGCAGACACACGTATCTAATCCTCACCTGTGTGGTATTGTGTTAAGAGGCATGTATCTAATCCTGCAGCATGTGGAACTGTGTGTAGACGCACGTATCTAATCCTACGGCATGTGTTACTGTGTGCAGACGCATATATCTAATCCTCTGGCGTGGGGTACTGTGTGCAGACACACGTATCTAATCCTCCCTGTGTGGTACTGTGTGCTGAGACGCATATCTAATTCTCTGGCTTGTGGTACTGTGTGCAGAGGCATGTATCTAATCCTCCAAAGTGTGGTACTTAATTCAGGCACACGTATCTAATCCTCCCCTGTGTGGTATTGTGTGAAGAGGCGTGTATCTAATCCTATTGCGTGTGGAACTGTGTGTAGACGCGCGTATCTAATCCTACGGCATGTGGTACTGTGTGCAGACGCGCGTATCTAATCCTATGGCGTGTGGTACTGTGTGCAGATGTGTGTATCTAATCCTCTGTCATGTGGTACTGTGTGCAGATGTGCGTATCTAATCCTCTCCTGTGTGGTACTGTGTGCAGATGCGCGTATCTAATCCTCTGGCATGTGGTACTATGTGCAGATGAGCGTATCTAATCCTCCCCCGTGTGGTACTGTGTGCTGAGACGCACATCTAATTCTCTGACTTGTGGTACTGTGTGCAGAGGCATGCATCTAATCCTCCAAAGTGTGGTACTGTGTGCAGACACACGTATCTAATCCTCCCCTGTGTGGTATTGTGTGAAGAGGCGCGTATCTAATCCTACGGCGTGGGGAACTGTGTGTAGACACACATATCTAATCCTGCGGCATGTGGTACTGTGTGCAGATGTGCATATCTTATGCTCTGGTGTGTAGAACTGTGTGTAGACACATGTATCTAATCCTATGGCGTGTACAACTGTCTGCAGACGCGCATATCTAATCCTCTGGAGTGTGGAACTGTGTGTAGACGCGCGTATCTAATCCGACGACATGTGGTACTGTGTGCAGACGTGCAAATCTTATGCTCTGGTGCGTGGAACTGTGTGCAGATGCGTGTATCCAATCCTTTGGCATGTGGTACTGTGTGCAGACGCATGTATCCAATCCCCCGGGGTGTGGTACTTTGTGCAGACGCGTGTATCTAATCCTTCGGCATGTGGAACTGTGTGCAGACGCACGTATCAAATCCTTCAGTGTGTGGAACTGTGTGCAGAAGCGCGTATGTAATCCTCTGGTTTGTGGGACTGTGTGCAGACGCATGTATCCAATCCCCCGGGGTGTGGTACTTTGTGCAGACACGTGTATCTAATCCTTCGGCATGTGGAACTGTGTGCAGACGCACGTATCAAATCCTTCAGTGTGTGGAACTGTGTGCAGAAGTGCGTAGTTAATCCTCTGGTTTGTGGGACTGTGTGCAGACGCATGTATCTAATCTTCTGGAGTGTGATACTGTTTGCTGATCTGTGTATCTAATCCTCTGATGCGTGTATCTCAGCTTGGATATCAGTGTTGTATTGTGCATGTGGAGTGACCATGTGTATTGCAGTTGGAATATGAGTGAAAGTCTTGCAGGTTTGTATTGGCTAAGGGGGGGGGGCACTGTGTTTGAAATGCTGTATCTCAGCAACGGTACGTCCGAGTGAGTTGGAGTCTCGTCTTAAACCTTCCCGGATACCTGAAGTATCTCTGTACCAAATTTGGTGAAGATCGGTCCAGTCGTTTGGTTCGCATTAGAGCACAGACAGACAGACAGACAGAAATTCATTTTTATAATATAGGGAGATATATATATATATATATGTATATATACTAGAGGGAGGACCCAGCTTCGCACGGGTATATTACATTTTATGTTTGTGTAGTGGCCCCATAAGAATTGTCCAATTTTGCATTGGTGTATTTTGTATGTGGTTTGTGTGTATGTCCATAAGCGTCATGTGATTATGTGTATCTCATTTTGAATGTCAGTGAAAAACCTGTGATCAGTTGTTATGGATACCTGGAGTAAAGCTGTATCTAATCCTTCCCCATGTAGTACTGTGTTTAGATGCAAGTATCTAATCCTACGGCATGTGGTACTGTGTGCAGACGTGTGTATCTAATCCTATGGCGTGTACAACTGTGTGAAGACACGTGTATCTAATCCTCCCCTATGTGGTATTGTGTGAAGAGGCGCGTATCTAATCCTACGGCGTGTGGAACTGTGTGTAGACGCGCGTATCCAATCCCCCAGCATGTGGTACTGTGTGCAGACGCGCGTATCTAATCCTATGGCATGTGGTACGGTGTGTAGATGCGCGTATCTAATCCTCCCCCGTGTGGTACTGTGTGCAGACGCGCGTATCTAATCCTCCCCGTGTGGTACTGTGTGCAGACACGCGTATCTAATCCTCCCCCCGTGTGGTACTGTTTGCAGAGGCAGGTATCTAATCCTCCAAAGTGTGGTACTGTGTGCACACACACGTATCTAATCCTCCCCTGTGTGGTATTGTGTGAAGAGGCGCACATCTAATCCTACGGCGTGTGGAACTGTGTGTAGACGCGCGTATCCAATCCCCCAGCATGTGGTACTGTGTGCAGACGCGCGTATCTAATCCTATGGCATGTGGTACTGTGTGTAGATGCGCGTATCTAATCCTCCCCCGTGTGGTACTGTGTGCAGACGCGTGTATCTAATCCTCCCCGTGTGGTACTGTGTGCAGACACGCGTATCTAATCCTCCCCCATGTGGTACTGTGTGCAGACGCGCGTATCTAATCCTCCCCGTGTGGTACTGTGTGCAGACACGCGTATCTAATCCTTCCCTGTGTGGTACTGTGTGCAGACACGCGTATCTAATCCTCCCCCGTGTGGTACTGTGTGCAGACGCGTGTATCTAATCCTCCCCCGTGTGGTACTGTGTGCGGAGACGCGTATCTAATTCTCTGACTTGTGGTACTGTTTGCAGAGGCAGGTATCTAATCCTCCAAAGTGTGGTACTGTGTGCACACACACATATCTAATCCTCCCCTGTGTGGTATTGTGTGAAGAGGCGCGTATCTAATCCTACGGCGTGTGGAACTGGGGGAAAAAGCGTGTATCCAATCCCCCCGCATGTGGTACTGTGTGCAGACGCACGTATCTAATCCTACGGCGTGTGGAACTGTGTGCAGACGCGCGTATCTAATCCTATGGCATGTGGTTCTGTGTGCAGAGGCATGTATCTAATCCTCCAAAGTGTGGTACTGTGTGCACACACACGTATCTAATCCTCCCCTGTGTGGTATTGTGTGAAGAGGCGCGTATCTAATCCTTCGGCGTGTGGAACTATGTGTAGACGCGCGTATCTAATCCTACTGCATGTGGTACTGTGTGCAGACGCGTGTATCTAATCCTATGGCGTGTACAACTGTGTGCAGACGCGCGTATCTAATCCTCTGGAGTGTGGAACTGTGTGTAGACGCGTGTATCTAATCCTAAGGCCTGTGGTACTCTGTGCAGACGCGTGTATCTAATCCTATGGCGTGTACAAATATGTGCAGATGCGCGTATCTAATCCTCTGGAGTGTGGAACTGTGTGTAGATGCCTGTATCTAATCCTTCGGCATGTGGAACCGTGTGCAGACACACGTATCAAATCCTTCAGTGTGTGGAACTGTGTGCAGACCCGTGTATCTAATTCTACGGCATGTGGTGCTGTGTGCTGATCTGTGTATCTAATCCTACGGCATATGGTACTGTGTGCAGACGCGTGTATCTAATCCTATGGCGTGTACAACTGTGTGAAGGCACGTGTATCTAATCCTCCCCTGTGTGGTATTGTGTGAAGAGGTGCGTATCTAATCCTACGGCATATGGTACTGTGTGCAGACGCGTGTATCTAATCCTATGGCGTGTACAACTGTGTGAAGACACATGTATCTAATCCTCCCCTGTGTGGTATTGTGTGAAGAGGCGCGTATCTAATCCTACGGTATGTGGTACTGTGTGCAGACGCGTGTATCTAATCCTATGGCGTGTACAACTGTGTGAAGACACGTGTATCTAATCCTCCCCTGTGTGGTACTGTGTGCAGACACGTGTATGTAATCCTATGGCATGTGGTACTGTGTGTAGACGCGCGTATCTAATCCTCTGGAGTGTGGAACTGTGTGTAGACGCCTGTATCTAATCCTTCGGCATGTGGAACCGTGTGCAGACGCACTTATCTAATCCTTCAGTGTGTGGAACTGTGTGCAGAAGTGCGTATTTAATCCTCTGGTCTGTGGGACTGTGTGCAGACCCGTGTATCTAATCCTCTGGCGTGTGATACTGTGTGCTGATCTGTGTATCTAATCCTGTGATGCGTGTATCTCAGTTTGGATATCAGTGTTGTATTGTGCATGTGGAGTGACCGTGTGTATTGCAGTTGGAATATGAGTGAAAGTCTTGCAGGTTTGTATTGGCTAAGGGGGGGCACTGTGTTTGGAATGCTGTATCTCAGCAACGGTACGTCCGAGCGAGTTGGAGTCTCGTCTTAAACCTTCCCGGATACCTGAAGTGTCTCTGTACCAAATTTGGTGAAAATCGGTCCAGTCGTTTGGTTCGCATTAGAGCACAGACAGACAGACAGACAGAAATTCATTTTTATAATATAGGGAGATATATATATATATATATATATATATATATATATATATATATATATATATAATTATTATTCCACTAATTATGATATTTCACACCATGTATGTTGCTGAATTTTGTTATACTACTCAACACATTAGTCAAGAATAACATCACAACAATCTTCTTATGGTTCATTCATTTACTTATATGTATTAACCTGTCTTGTTTCCCTTCCCTTTTCCAATATGGTGTATTCAGATATGGTAGCTACTGCACATTCTCAATAGAAAAACAAAAAGAAAAGACACCGAGCGCTCTGACTGTAGTATTATTATAACTTTTGGAAAAAATGTTAAAATAAGGTAAGTATACCAGTTGGCCTCTCACCTGAAGAGTCTGTGGTTATCACAACCTTTATAATCACGTATCGAGTGTGAAATCCAGGTGGGAGTGGCAGCAGGACCAGCAATGTCACCGGAGGACCGGAGAGGAAAGGTAGAGAACTGGAAAGCTAAGATCCGCGCTCACTGGTAGGTCTTGAATAATGGCAGGAAAATCAAATGTAGTGGTAGGAAGTAGGTTCTTTTTATTATAAAAACAATTAAAGGCATGACGCGTTTCGGACCACCACAGGTCCTTTCTCAAGTGCAGATGTAGCTAAAAGAGTTATATATAAAATGTCAATAAGTTAAAAAATTTTTAAAAGATAAAAACTTTCAAAAACACAATGCATCAAGCCCATCAAACATAAGTAAAACTTATTAGACGCACTATTTGTAGCAACAAAAATGAGTGTAATAAACATGTCCCATAAAATGTTGCAATTCGCCAAAAGAGAAAATACATAACAGTCGAATTCCACCATGAAATGAAAAGCCAAATTATAAAGATGGAAATATCATCATGGTATAGTATTAAAATGACAATCTATAACAAGTCATGGAGTGTAGAATGAACGATCCTTTGTTCAGACGTTAAATTTGAAATATCTGTTCCTATAGAACTATTTGTGCACACATACGTCACACACTAACAGTTACTATTGAAAGAAGGCATATAAATCTAGTAATGACTACTAGTAATGACTACGCTTATTTGCAGTTGAAGTGGGGAACCAGTATATTTTTGATAGTTATTGCAGAGACTACCAGCTGCTTTTGTGCTCTATCCCCTCAAAGGTTTTTAGATGATACATATAAATAGAACTGATATATATAAAAACTTTTAATCAATGAGCCATGTTGTAAATCAAAAATAGATGAGTGTAGTTGAATGTACACCATTCTTAGCTGGGTCCTACACAGATGAAAAAGAAATGGACATAGCAGCTTACCTGAGTCAGCCGGGCAGGATGCATGTCTGCCCGACCCGTACTCGGTGTATTTAAATCATTTATCGCGCGTATTGCGGCGTCACGGTGCTGAAGTGCGCACGCGCCAGTCCCAGTAAACACGCGCGTTGAGATAGTCAGGACCTGTAAGTACCAGGGTGTGCTCCTCAATAATAAACTAGACTGGGCTGATCACCTGAAGGCGCTGCATAGCAAGGGCCACAGCAGGCTCTACCTGCTCAGGAGGCTGAGGGCCTTCGGAGTCCAGGGGACACTTCTTAGGGCTTTTTTCACTTACAGAAGTACTCCGATGACTCTGCTATAGTAGGCCTTATCACTGATGGTGACGATAGGGAATACAGAGACTTAAACTGGAATTTTGTTGAATGGTGCCAGCAGAACCACCTCAGGATTAATGCTGGGAAGACCAAGGAGATGGTGGTGGACTTTAGTAAACGAAGAAGTGCTCCGACCCCGGTGGAGATCCAAGGAACATGTATTGAGATAGTCAGGACCTATAAGTATCTGGGTGTGCTCCTCAATAATAAACTAGACTGGGCTGATCACCTGGAGGCGCTGCACAGAAAGGGTCTCAGCAGGCTCTACCTGCTCAAGAGGCTGAGAGCCTTTGGAGTCCAGGGGCCACTTCCTAGGGCCTTTTTCAACTCTGTGGTTGCTTCAGCCATCTTTTTCAGTGTGGCCTGCTGAGGGAGTAGCATACCAGCCAGGGACAGAAATAGATTTGACAGGCTGATTAGAAGGGCCAGCTCTGTCCTGGGGAGCCCCCTGGACCCAGTACAGGTGGTGGGTGACAGAAGGATACTGGCCATGGTGACCTCCATGCGGGAGAACAAATCCCACCCCATGTATGGGACCCTGACAGCACTTGGCAGTACTGTAAGCGATCGACTGCTTGATCGCGGTTGGGAGGAAGGACTTCCGATAGCGCTCCTTCCTCCCAACCGCGATCAGGCTGTATAATCTAAATCAGACCAAGCGAAGAGAGAGAGCTAAATGGTCCTGAAGTCTTCTTTCTTTCTTTTTCCTTAGCTGCTATTGATTCGTAATATATTTCTCAGCCTACGTTTGTCTCCTTCTGTAATATATTACTATTTATTATCCTGTGTCCATATTATCCAGGCTGCTGTAACACACTGAAATTTCCCCATGATGGGACTATTAAAGGATTATCTTATCTTTTTAATTGGATCAACATTTTGTGCTTGAATAAAATGTATTGTGATTTATAGTTTTTTTATACTGTTTCTTTATTTTGCGTATTCATTCAACGTAGGTATTTATTCATTTTTATGGATTGGCCAGTAAATAGAGAATTGTAGGTTTCTATTTTGCTAGTTTTTGCTTAGAATAAGCAAATAATGAAAATAAATGATAAATAAATAGACCAAATATGAGGTGTTGTGCCTTGGTTTTACTTTGTGTTCATACTGTAAAGAAAAAATCCAAGTAAAATGTACAAAAACAACAAAAACTCCAATATTGTGTTTATTATTTTTATCCTGATACTATAGCCCCATGTCATGCACTTATATAATATTACCAATTCATTGTAAACACTACAAACTGAGCCCAGATGATCTTTCAGCCGCCACATCAGCCATACATTCTGAAGATGAGGTCTCGTAGTAGGACTACATATTTCCCATGTACTGTCATGGCTTTTTCTTGATTTTGTTCCTTAATCCATGGTGTGTTATTTATTGCTAAGTGCTGTCAGAAAACATCCAGAAATCACAAAAGCTTGATCGAAGAATAGATAACTGGAGACAAGTAGTACTAGTTACCCATAACTCTAAACATTAAGGGATATGCAATAAACAGATTTTTACCAGATTCTGAATTGTAATGATAAAGCACATGGGGCTTGGTGTCTTGCCATACCTAAAACTATGCTGCTTGAGATGGAACTAGATAGAACATACGGGGTTATTGCACAAGCACTGTAGCAAACTTTGCTGGCAGCCATCAGCCTCTCGCACTCCCACTGCATCTGTACATGCCTCATAGACTATGTCATTATAGGGTTTCTAAGCAACAGCACAAGGAGGAATTTTAGAACATTGCAGCAAAGCTGGAAGTAATCACATATTGCTCAAATCTTGAGGAACATCCTTTATAAATAATCCGATTGTGTTATCCTATTTTAGCTGCTGCTTTGCAGTTGCATTTGTAGGATACATAAGAAGCATAAACAATATTAGTATATTACTTATTCAATAGACCTATGTATCTGGGTGGTGATAGACCAGAATGAGGCCACCTTCAGTGTTCTTCTGCAATGCAGCATTTACTAGTAGGAAGCAGGGGTTCCCTTCCCCAGTAGTCACAGCATGGCCTCCCCTTCTCCCACTGTTCACAATAGAGTATTTGGAGCAGTACTTACTCTAAGTAGTATCAAAGGGGTTGTACCATTATGGGTACTGTCAGATGGGGAAGATTTCTGGACCCCTTTGCACGAGAGCAGAGTGGGGCAGACCATGAATAGATTCATTACAATTCACGCCAACTTTCTGACATGATTTATAGATTTCCATTCTAGCCCATTTTATAGGACTGTCAAAAAGTAGGACCTATCTTATTTTTTCAAAATGGCTGAAGACAAAAATAGATGTTGTATCCATTTTTCAAAGACCTTTTTTCTATGTTCGTGTCCATATGGCCTGACATTGTACTATACCTTGTGGTGCAACTCTAATGTGGATTCTACAATTGATATTCTTGAACACAGTATTCAATGCAAAAGGTAGGTTAGAGACAGTGGCGTAACTAGGAATGGTGGGGCCCCGTGGCGAACTTTTGACATGGGCCCCCCCTCCAAAGATCTCGACCGAGTCCCTCCTACGCATTCCTGCGCGCTCTATTATGTGCCATAGTGGCCCCTGCACACAGTATTATGTCCCATAGTGACCCCTGCACACAGTATTATGTCCATAGTGACCCCTGCACACAGTATTATGTCCCATAGTGGCCCCTGCACACAGTATTATGTCCCATAGTGGCTCCTGCACACAGTATTATGTCCCATAGTGGCTCCTGCACACAGTATTATGTCCCATAGTGGCCCCTGCACACAGTATTATACCCCATAGTGGCCCCTGCACACAGTATTATCCCCCACAGTGGCCCCTGCACACAGTATTATGTCCCATAGTGGCCCCTGCACACAGTATTATCCCCCATAGTGGCCCCTGCACACAGTATTATGTCCCTTAGTGGCCCCTGCACACAGTATTATGTCCCTTAGAGGCCCCTGCACACAGTATTATGTCCCATAGTGGCTCCTGCAAACAGTATTATGTCCCATAGTGGCTCTTGCACACAGTATTATGTCCCATAGTGGCCCCTGCACACAGTATTATCCCCCATAGTGGCCCCTGCACACAGTATTATGTCCCTTAGTGGCCCCTGCACACAGTATTATGTCCCTTAGAGGCCCCTGCACACAGTATTATGTCCCATAGTGGCTCCTGCAAACAGTATTATGTCCCATAGTGGCTCTTGCACACAGTATTATGTCCCATAGTGGCCCCTGCACAGAGTATTATGTCTCATAGTGGCCCCTGCACACAGTATTATGTCCCTTAGTGGCCCCTGCACACAGTATTATGTCCCTTAGAGGCCCCTGCACACAGTATTATGTCCCATAGTGGCCCCTGCACACAGTATTATGTCCCATAGTGGCCCCTGCACACAGTATTAATAGCAGTTAACTCCATCATGTCCCTCACATTAACCCTTGTGTACCTCACATAAGAGTTACTGATATGTGAGAGACATGGAGATAATAATAAAGTATCTTCATTATTATTACCCCCATATGTCTCACATATTAGTAACTCCTATGTGAGATACACAGGGGTTAATGTGAGGGACATGATGGGGTTAACTGCTATTAATATGAGGCACATGGAGTTACTAAAATGCCTGATATTAATAAGCACAGTAACCCCAGTATGTCCTGTGTACCTGTTTTCTTTCTTTAGTTTCATTTTCTTGGAGCTTCTTCTCCTCCTCCTCTTGTGTGCAGGACGGCAGGGTCCATTTTCTATAAAGGATAAGCCCCGCCTCCTGGCCTCTCCTCAGCCCTCTCATTGGTGGGCAGAGAGCAGCCAGAGAAAGGGGGGGGGGGGGAGAGGAAGCGTCCTGGGATCTCTGAGAGGAGCCAGACCTGCAGCTCGTGCATCGGCTCCTGTGTGTCAGCCATTGCTGCAGCTTCAGACGTATACTTTCCCTATATTATTAGGGAAAGTATTCTACCAACAGGGGGCCCCGATCATTATATTCGGGGGTCCAAAAAGTTTTATTAATCAGTTGCTAACCGATACTACCATGAACGCAGGAATGTTCTATGCTCTTCTCATTGTACTCTTGTACTTGCGCTAATAATTTACTTTACTTTACTTTTGGTAGAGTTGGAAGGGACCTCAAGGGCCATCGGGTCCAACCCCCTGCGAGTGCAGGTTTTCCTAAATCATCCCAGCTATATGTTTATCCAGATTCCGCTTGAAGATTTCCATTGATGGAGCGCCCACCACCTCCCGTGGCAGCCTATTCCACTCTCTCACTACCCTCACTGTCAGAAAGTTTTTCCTAATGTCTAATCTGTATCTCTTTCCCTTTAGTTTCATCCCATTGCTTCTTGTACTTCCTTGTGCTAATGAGAATAGGGTAGATCCCTCTGCACTGTGACTACCTTTCAGATATTTGTAGACTGCTATTAAATCTCCCCTCAGCCTTCTCTTCTGCAAACTAAACAATCCCAGTTCTTTTAGCCGCTCCTCATAGGACATGGTTTGCAGACCTTCCACCATTTTGGTTGCTCTTCTCTGGACTTGCTCCAATATATCGATGTCTTTCTTGAATTGAGGCGCCCAGAACTGTACACAGTATTCCAGGTGTGGTCTGACCAGGGAAGAGTACAGCGGAATAATGACCTCTCTTGATCTACATTCAATGCTTGTCTTAATACATCCCAGAATTTTATTAGCCTTTTTTGCAGCAGCACCGCACTGTTGGCTCATGTTGAATTTGTGATCTACTATTATGCCCAAGTCCTTTTCCCCTATGCTATCACTTAGTTCTATTTCTCCCATACTATATATGTTTTTTACATTTCTGTTACCCAGATGTAGAACTTTGCATTTGTCCCTGTTAAATACCATTTTGTTCGCCTCAGCCCATTGTTCCAGTGTGTCTAAGTCCTTTTGAATACACTCTCTCTCCTCTCTAGTGTTGGCTATTCCTCCTATCTTCGTATCATCTGCAAATTTTATGAGTTCCCCAATAATTCCATTGTCCAGATCATTTATAAAGATATTAAAAAGTACTGGGCCCAGAACAGAGCCCTGCGGCACCCCGCTTTTGACTTTCTTCCAGTTCGATGTGTAGCCATTTAGTATTACTCGTTGTGCCCGATCATTAAGCCAGTTGTGAATCCACCAAACTGATTTTTTGTCAAAGCCATACTTAATCATTTTTTCAATAAGAAGGTTATGTGATACTTTATCAAATGCCTTATTGAAGTCAAGATATACTATGTCCACGGCATTCCCTTGGTCCAACCATTCAGTGATTTTGTTGTAGAAGGAAATCAGGTTAGTCTGACAAGATTTATTGGTCATAAAGCCGTGCTGGCTCTGGTTAATTAATGCCTTCCCATCCAGGTACCGAAGTAAATGTTCCTTGACAATTTGCTCAAAGATTTTTCCTGCTATCGAGGTCAGACTTACCGGCCTGTAATTTCCTGGATCGTCCCTTTTCCCCTTTTTGTAGATGGGGACAACATTTGCCCTTTTCCAATCTAAAGGGACCACTCCTGTTTCCTATGACTTACCGAAGATTATAGCAAGGGGTTCTGTTATTTCCTCTGCTATCTCTTTCAGGACTCTAGGGTGTAAATCATCTGGTCCTGGGGACTTGGTTTCCTGTAACTTGGCTAAGTGCTCTCTTACCAGACCTTCGCTTATAGTCAGCTTGGAGTCCTCCTTCCCCTCATCTCCATCACCATTAATGTCGATATTTCCATTAGTTTCTTGGGAGAAGACGGATACAAAATATGAATTTAGTAGCTCCACCTGCTGTTCCACCATGTTAACTGTTTCTCCTTTGTCATTCTTCAGGACTCCAATGGTCTCCTTCACTTTTCTTTTGCTTTTAACATATCCCCAAAATCCTTTTACCTTACTCTTTGCCTCTTTTGCAAGCTTCAATTCGTGTTCAGCCTTAGCTCCTTTGATGCTTGTCTTGCAGAGTCTGCAGACTGCTGTGTACTCTTCCTTAGGTATAGTTCCCATCTTCCACTTTTTGTATGTTTCCTTTTTCCTTTTTAGCAGGTTATGTAATTTTTTGGTCATCCATCCTGATCTTTTTAGGTGCTTCCCATTTTTCTTCCTTCTAGGTATTGTTAGTTCCTGTGCTTTAATAATTTCCCTACGGAAGATTTCCCACCCTTCATGTGCATTTTTGTGCTTAAGAATTTTGCACCATGGAATTCTGCTAACCCTTGCCTTCAGGCTCTTGAAGTCTGCCCTGCTAAAGTCGAGCCTTGAAGTCTGTGTCTTCTCAGGTCTTCTTCTTCTTCTTGCAACCCCAAACTCAAGTATAGCATGATTGCTGAATCCCAGTGTCCCTGCTACCCGTAGTCCCTCAACCATGTGCTCTTTGTTGGTTAGGACTAGGTCCAAAATGGATGTTCCTCTCGTGTTTTCTTCTACTAGCTGGGCAATGAAGTTGTCTGCTAGAGAGGATAAAAATTTGATGGAGCCTTTACTCTTGGCTGTGTGGGTTTCCCAATGAATGTCAGGGTAATTGAAGTCTCCCATGATCACTATTTCATGTTTCTTTGAGAGCGTGGTCATTTGCTGTGAAAAAATCTCATCCATGTCTTCTGTCTGTCCTGGTGGTCTGTAATAAACGCCTAGTATGATGTCCTTATCATTGTTTTTCCCTTGAATTACTACCCAAATAATTTCTAGTAGATTATCATTCTGTAAAACTGTAATTTCTGTGGAGATGTGTTCTTTTTTAACATACAATGCAACTCCACCCCCTTCATTGAAGGAGTAGAGGCAGTGGTGTAACTACCGCCATAGCAGTGGAGGCAGCTGCCACAGGGCTGCTATCATTATACTCGGGGGTCTTTTCGGACCCCCGAATATAATGATTGACGGACCGGGAGAGGTATGAAACATAAAAAACATGTTACTTACCTCTCCACGATCCTGCCAGGCCTCCTTCCTGACGTCTCTGACGTCACATGAACCCGGCCTGCGTCCCGGGTCATGTGACGTCCGACATCATTGAACAAGGACTGGAGCGCAGAAGGCAGCGGAGAAGACCGCGTAAGAGTCGGGGGACAGGTAAGTAACAGTAGTTTTCTATGTTTTTATTCCCCCGGGTCTCCGATTATTATACTCTGGGGTCTGAAAAGACCCCAAAGTATAATAATTGTTTATGGGTGTCCACAGTGGGAAATAGTACTGTGTGCAGGGGCCACTATGGGGGATAATACTGTTTGCAGGGGCCACTAAGGGACATAATACTGTATGGAGGGGCCACTATTGTGGATAATACTGTGTGTAGGGGCCACTAAGGGACATAATACTGTGTGCAGGGGCCACTAAGGGACATAATACTGTGTTAAGGGGCCACTATGGGGCATAATAGAACGCGCAGAAATGCGTAGGAGGGGTCGGTCGAGGTCCTCGGTGTCGGTCGGGGGGGAGGGGGGGGCCATGTGAAAAGTTCGCCACGGGGCCCCGCCATTCCTAGTTACGCCACTGAGTAGGGGCATTACAATACATACATATCATTGTTATCAAAATGGCCCATAACAGCTCAGGCACTGATACATATCAATGAATCCAAAATCCAATATTACATGTAAAACAATCCAGGTTCTTGAGTAATATCACACATAGGGGGATATTGATGATATGACAATTTGGTTTTTTTAAGGAGGGATCAAAACAAACCTGTTTTTTAAATATTGTCAAAGACCTGTAATGCCTGTAATGCCCCTTCCCACAAGTGTTCTATGTGGATAGAGGAATTACACCACTCACCAAACACTCACACTCCCTTCTTAACACCTTCATAAGTTGACCAGTTGGACACTCTTCCTACTGACTGCATGTTGTTAACTATGGATGTAAAAAGCCTTTATAACGCCAAAATTAATGTACCTGATGATAGTGGTTGTTGTTCTCCCGAGGAACTTCTAGTTGGAGTGGGGCCCTCTCTTACCCTGACCTGTGTGAAGGTATTTGATGGTAATTTTAGGAACAACTCAAGAGGTAGTGGTGCAGTTGAAGTAAAATGAAATTTTACCCTGTGACCTTATTACACATATCTTGTGCAGCTTCCTGATGGGGATAGTAGTTTCCAATGGAATGGCTATTCCTGGACATGGGATGCCAAGAATAAGATGATGGATGATAAAATGATGTCTCTACTACATTCCACACAATATATAAGTCTCTGCGTCTCCCACTATTGGCTATGGGGGCTGAGTTAACAGAAGTCACAGGGGGCCAGAAAGCTGAATGTAAATGGGTCCTGGTTGGTGGCTTACTGTGAACTACGACTCCTTTAACAATACCAGTACACTTTCATCTCTATGAGTAGATAGCGTGTTCTTCCCTGTCTCAGGCAGGGTCGAAATGGCCCACTGGGGAACCGGTGAATCCCTCGGTGGGCCCCGAGCTTTGACTATCAGTCCTCAGTTTGTCAATGCAGATGCATTGGCCAGGGGCCCGATCAGGATGTCAGGGGCCAGGTTGGGCCCCTATCCAATGCATTTGCATTGACAAACTGAGGACTGAGAGGTAACAGGGGCCGGATCGATAAGCTCGGGGGCTCAGTTTCCCAGACTCACAGGGGCCCCCTGGCAGTGGTATACTTTCCCTATTAACATAGAGAAAGTATCGTGTGAACACCAGGGGCAGCAGCTTCACCTGATGCTGCCCTCTTATGTACAACTCTCTGTGCAGCCCGGACCTCCCCCCTCCCCTTCCCAGCAGTGAGTCATCTCTTACATTAGACCGTGTGGGGACAGAGACATGTCTGCTGCGATGCTGCACTTTCTGCTTCAAATGTGAGTATATTCTTTTCTCTTTTTGGTAAAATGTAATATTTAATGTGTAATATGTATATGTATACATTTGTTTAACCCTTAAGTACTATCATAGTGTCTATCATACACCACTACCATACACATATCATTGTGATAGACACCATGATAGTACTTAAGGGATAAAGTATGTGTCTTGTATACTGTAAAGCACCATGGAATTAATGGTGCTATATAAACAATAATAATAATAATAATAATAATACTGTGTGAGGACTGTATGTTTGTATACAGGTATGTATGAGTATATACAGTATGCTATAATAATGTGTATGTGTGTGTATGTATATATGTAAGTATATATATTATTCATACATTCATATACAGTCCTATGAAAAAGTTTGGGCACCCCTATTAATCTTAATCATTTTTAGTTCTAAATATTTTGGTGTTTGCAACAGCCATTTCAGTTTGATATAACTAATAACTGATGGACACAGTAATATTTCAGGATTGAAATGAGGTTTATTGTACTAACAGAAAATGTGCAATATGCATTAAAACCAAAATTTGACCGATGCAAAAGTATGGGCACCTCAACAGAAAAGTGACATTAATATTTAGTATATCCTCCTTTTGCAAAGATAACAGCCTCTAGTGGCTTCCTGTATCTTTTAATCAGTTCCTGGATCCTGGATGAAGGGATTTTGGACCATTCCTCTTTACAAAACAATTCAAGTTCAGTTAAGTTTGATGGCCGCTGAGCATGGACAGCCCGCTTCAAATCATCCCACAGATGTTCAATGATATTCAGGTCTGGGGACTGGGATGGCCATTCCAGAACATTGTAATTGTAAGTCGATTTGGAGCGGTGTTTCGGATCATTGTCTTGCTGAAATATCCATCCCCGGCGTAACTTCAACTTCGTCACTGATTCTTGAACATTATTCTCAAGAATCTGCTGATACTGAGTGGAATCCATGCGACCCTCAACTTTAACAAGATTCCCGGTGCCGGCATTGGCCACACAGCCCCAAAGCATGATGGAACCTCCACCAAATTTTACAGTGGGTAGCAAGTGTTTTTCTTGGAATGCTGTTTTTTTTGGATGCCATGCATAACGCCTTTTTGTATGACCAAACAACTCAATCTTTGTGTCATCAGTCCACAGGACCTTCTTCCAAAATGAAGCTGGCTTGTCCAAATGTGCTTTTGCATACCTCAGGCGACTCTGTTTGTGGCGTGCTTGCAGAAACGGCTTCTTTCTTATCACTCTCCCATACAGCTTCTCCTTGTGCAAAGTGCGCTGTATAGTTGACCGATGCACGGTGACACCATCTGCAGCAAGATGATGCTGCAGCTCTTTGGAGGTGGTCTGTGGATTGTCCTTGACTGTTCTCACCATTCTTCTTCTCTGCCTTTCTGATATTTTTCTTGGCCTGCCACTTCTGGGCTTAACAAGAACTGTCCCTGTGGTCTTCCATTTCCTTACTATGTTCCTCACAGTGGAAACTGACAGGTTAAATCTCTGAGACAACGTTTTGTATCCTTCCCCTGAACAACTATGTTGAACAATCTTTGTTTTCAGATCATTTGAGGGCCGGCTGTCCATGTTCGGCGACCATCAAACTTAACTGAACTTGAATTGTTTTGTAAAGAGGAATGGTCCAAAATCCCTTCATCCAGGATCCAGGAACTGATTAAAAGCTACGGGAAGCGACTAGAGGCTGTTATCTTTGCAAAAGGAGGATCTACTAAATATTAATGTCACTTTTCTTTTGAGGTGCCCATACTTTTGCACCGGTCAAATTTTGGTTCAATGCATATTGCACATTTTCTGTTAGTACAATAAACCTCATTTCAATCCTGAAATATTACTGTGTCCATCAGTTATTAGATATATCAAACTGAAATGGCTGTTGCAAACACCAAAATATTTAGAACAAAAAATGATTAAGATTAATAGGGGTGCCCAAACTTTTTCATAGGACTGTAAGTATATATATGGCTTATATATGATATATGAATGTATATAAATGTATATGTGTTATAATAATGTGTATGTCTGAGTGTATGGATATATTATGAGTTTATATACTACTAACATCTGAACGCGACTTCGTCTGCGGGTTCGTGGTGGTGTTGAACTGCGTACAGTTGATGTATTGTTGACGGAGAAGATCCGCCGTGCGACAAGGCGGATACCCCTTTGTCCCTGCGTTGCTCTTTCCCCCCCCCCTTGTCCCGCTGCAATTACTGTGGCCCCCAGACCACACTCCCTTCCTCCTCCCGCGACCTCCCCCCCCCATCCCTTGGTGTCCCCCACACCCTCCTCTGGGCCCCCTTCTGGCGGCCCACCCTCCATCCACGCGCCTGCACTCCCGCGGAAACCCTTCTGCCCTGCAGGCCCGGGCTCCCTACTTGTACCCTCTAAACTCTGTCCAGCGCACCATCCTCCTGCACGCCCCCCAGGCCCCTAAATTGCTTGCCCGTTGGCCCAACGCCCCCAAATTCTACATTCCTTTGGTGCTGCCCAGGCCCCCTGCACACCTTGACCATGGTTGGGCCGCCATAGCTGCACCCTACAGTCTGGCGGGGTACCTACCCAGCCGACACAGCCGAGTCCCGTGGCGCTGCCCAGGCCCCCTGCACACCTTGTCCGCGCGTTTGGGCCGATGTACCTGCACTGTAAAGTCTGGGTATTTACCCAGCCGGCACAGCCGAGTGCCGTGTTCTCCCCCACAGAGCTTAGCTACGTGTCTTCATCGCTGCATGAGCTGTGCCGCTCACTCGCTGCCGCCGATGACCTCTTCGGGCCCCCACAGAGCCAAGCGGCTTGGCTGAGGCGCTGCGAGCAGCCGCCATGTTTGCCGGCTTGGACATTGGCCCGCCCACAGACTGCCGTGGACGTATCAGGCCTCGCCGCTTCTCCACTAGCCCGCCCACAGCCTGCCGTGCACCAATCGGAGCCCTGCTTACAGACCTGTGATGACGTCATCTCAGGTCCTGCAGCAGAGCAGGGGCACCATTTCGCCGGTCGCAGTGGGCTTGTCGGTGGAATGCACGGCTTGCCAAGTAGCCTATGTTTCCTTCCTGATAAATATCTCAGTATGTGCAAAATCTCAGCCCAATCCGTTCAGCTGTTTGGCTGTGATTGAGTAACAAACATCCAAACACACAAACTTTCACATTTATAATATTAGTAGGATTAGTAGGATAGGATAGGATAGGATTCATACATTCTTATAAGTATATATTTGACTTATATATGGTATGTGAATGTATATATGCTATTATATATGTGAGTATATTTAAACGTATATCTATGAGTGTGTAGGTATATAGTGTGTACAATCCCATCCACATATTGCAGAAAAATACACGCAGTGGACACACTGCAATTCCCAAAACTGTTGCGGTTTTTGGAAATTGCAGTATATCACTTATACCTACATAAACACTTACAGTGTCCCTATAGGTATAAAGGAAGCAGAAAGTTCTCAGAGGAAACCTCTGTGGAATTTCAGCAAAAAGTGCTAGGGGAAAAACTGATGTGTTGCCACTGGGATTTTTCCCGCAGCACTTTTTTGCTGCGGGATACCGTGTTAGGCCTTATCCTTATAGTGTGATGCTCAGTATATTGAGATAATAAGGATTAGGCCCAACAGCGAGACGCAGCTAAAAAAACACCATGAAAAAAATTGTGGTGAATCACAATGTATTTTTTCAACAGTGTTTCTCATTGAGCTTTTGTCCCCAGCACCCCGTTGTCCCCCCTCTGTGTCTGTTCAGTCTCCTGGCGGCGCCTCATTTCTGGAAATCCTGTATCTAATTGGTCTTAGCGGTCACATGAGGTGCAGGACTACCAGCAAGGAGGTGCCGGCAGGAGACCGAATGGACACTGGCAGCAGACAACGGAGCAACGGGGACAGGTGAATGCGCTTTTTATTTATTTATTTATTATTTTCCACCTCCGCCAGGCAGATGGGTTGCTCCAATTCCTGGACAAATCTTTAAAGGATTTATCCATCTTTCTAATACTGATGGCCTGTCCTTAGGACAGGCCATCAATATTACATTAGCAATGATACAACAGCCAGGACCTCTGCAGATCCTGGACAGTGTGGCTACAGGTAATGGTAACATTTCTAGGAGCAGCGCTGTTCACTTGCCATACAGGGTGTAGCAGTGGGTTTAGGTAGTGCAGTAGTGCACATTGTATGGCAGGTGAGCAGCATGGCTCCAGATATGTTATTATCTTTAGCCGTCCTGTGTCGGTATCGCTGGTCTGCAGGGGTCCTGATGGTAGGCCCCTAGAAACAATTCCACTGGTGGGCCCTAGACACCCCAGTCCGACCCTGGTCTCAGGGCTGTATAAGGTCGCTGTAGGGCTTTGGACTACTTTCTTCAGAGGTTGCAGGACACTTAGGACATCTCACTTGACTACCAGCAGACACTCAACTGAACACTGACTAAGGGCCCCTTCACATGGCGTAAGCGCGCCGCTCATTTAGATACGTATACACGTGTCCGAGCGCGGCGCTTCAAAACAGAGCCCATTGATTTCAATGGGAAGCGCGCGTATATCGGCATATATGCGCACTTATCCTTGAAATCAATGGGCTCTGTTTTGAAGTGCCGCGCTCGGACACGTGTATACGTGTCTAAATGAGCGGCGTGCTTACGCCATGTGAAGGGGCCCTAACAGTCCTTCAATCCCAACCCAATGGCTTGTGATTGGCCAGGAATACACCAAGGCGTTATAACAGAAGGGTAGCCAAACACAGTGGAATAAACTAAAAAGGCAAAGCTGCTAACATACAATACAACTAATAAAACAGATCAAATACAACACAAAAACAATAGACAACTAGTGGCACAGAAACATAAGACAGACAGAAGATGGAAACCCGCCAGACAGTGTCCGGCCGTGAGCGCTGGGGAGCGTTTTGTGCTCTCCGCAGCGAAAGCGTTTTTTTTTTTTTTTTTAACTGGACACGAAGTCCTGCATGTTCGACGTTGTGTCCGGTTAAAAAAAAAAAAACCGGTTTCACCGTGGAGAGCACAAAACCCCCACCGGCGTTCACGGCCAGACACTTTTCAAACCCATTCAAATGACTGACTGCAGGTTTCTGTCTCCTGCCAAGCTTCGGGCAGGAAACGGAAAACTGCATAATGGAAGCCGGGGCGCAGGTGTGAACCCGGCCTTACCTGTATCCTCCATTTCCATCAACTAGCCTATAGAGCCTCACAATTAGAGTTCCAGGTAGCAGAACTTGTTTCACAACCTCAAGGAGGTGGCAATAGGGTACCACTACTAAAACAGAGAGAATCCTTTTGGATTAATCACTTAAGCTTGTCTCTCTCTTAGATGCCATAACAGGCCCTTTCCTCGTAAGTTTACAGTATGTTATTTTCATTACATCCTCATCAGAATTGATATGATTATGGTTATTATATATGTTGGATACTCTATTTATTATAATATATATCTTAGCTGACTACATATATTTTCTCTTCCACATACGTAGTTTCTGTGGTCTCTTGCAGATCAATAGTTTCCAAGGGCCACACTTTTATCTACAAGGTGGGCCATTTATATGGATACACCTAAACTAAATGGGAATGGTTGGTGATACATAGTGTGGCACATTAGCACATGGGAGGGGGAATGGGTGAATGGGTGGTGGCCATTTTGGATCCCACTTTAGTTTTTTTCAATGGGCAGAGGGTCATGTGACACATCAAACTTATTGAGAATTTCTCTCCCTCAGTTTCAGTATAAAACCAGCAGACTCCCGTTGTATCCCATTATTGTCTATGGGATCCAGTTCTCAATCATTCGGATCCTGTGGCGGACTCAAACAACAGAGACCTGTGCCAAGATGTAAACCTAGCCTTAATAATTTCATATTTTTAAATGAAAAAGGCTTCAGGCATCTTGCTATCAATGGAATACTGTTCAGATATACATCAAGGAAGGTTGTACCGACAGAAATGTTCTCATTACTTCATGTTTTCAGTAAAGTGCCTGGACTATAACTTCATAATTACATATTTCACTCTCTCCGAGTGCTGCGGAATTCTTTATGTTGGATGTTCTGGACTGTTATGGGTCCCCCACTGGTTCCTATTATTACACATGGAGTGCAGGACATTCCATTCCACATTTCCCTAGTAGACACAGTACTGCATCTCCCCCACCAAGAGTTGCAGAAATTCTCTATACCCAGTACACACAGCAGCCCAGCCCAACAGACCCTTAACATGTCCACTAATCGCAGACCAGACTCTCACCTATGCCCAATGGTCAGGGTTTACAGAGATATGAACCCTACAGAAATGCTGCGCCCAAAACAATCCGCCACCACAAATGGATTATAGCACAATTCTGTGCGTTCTACAAATTCTACAAATTTGATGTGAATGAATAAAATCAAAAGACTTATTCTAGTTGTATAGATGTTGTAGCTGGTTTTCTGGGGATGGTTACCATTTGACATAGGCAAGTGTGGGAAAACTCTCAAATGGATTCGAAAATTTTAAAAAAACGCTTTGTCTTCTCAGGTAACTTTTGTCCATTTTACATTACCATTCAGGGTAACAAAAAAAAAAAAAAAAAAAAAAAAAATATTAATGAACCCTGACAAGTAAAAGGCCGACTTTCAGGCTCCATATCTCAACAACCTCTACAGCTTGGAAAGTGAGACTGCCATCATCGTATAGAATACAATCATCTTGGCTATCTCAAACAAAAATGTGACTTGCAACAACTGAGCATATGGTTAGTTACGCAGATTCTTGTCATGCAACTGTATTGTTACTGTTTTGCTCCAAAAATCAACATTTTTATTATTTTGTTAGTATTTTGTAAATCCATCTTTGGCTTTGAACACTGATTGAGAGCATGCCCAGAAGGATTCAGACAGATTCAAGTATGTCTTGAACCAAAATCTGCTCCTAGGCCTCTCCTACATGTTCTCAATGTTTGTGCATAATAGGTCGACTCTTGGGCACGAATACAGCTCTTTCTTCAACTCTACCCACAAGAGTTCAATTAGGTTGAGGTCTGCGGACTGAGGTGAAACAACCCCATATCATTAGGCTCCCTCCACCAAACTTGACAATCCCTTTACTTTCTTAATCCATTAGCCCACTTTTACCTTGTTTCTTCCAGACCCATTGTGCACCCATCAGAGCCCAGTCTATTGACTTTTGTCTCATCACTCCAAATCACCCGTTTCCAATCTTTTACTGTCCACTGTTCATACTTTTTTGTAAACTCAAATCGGCGCTTCTTATGATATTGAAGTCGAGGCTTCTTCAACTTTTTTTCAGGCAACCCTTCCAGACTTGTGTAATATGTGTCACATGGACATGTGATCTCTATATTACAAAGCATACAAGCTACCTCCACTGCCGCATTTGTCGTACCAGAACTTGTAGACCTTTTGCCTGGGCATTAGGGTTGAGCGTTTGGGATTGGAAAAGATCGGAATCTGATCATCGATTGAGTAAATTACACAATCGCGATCGGAACTCCGATCCCAATCTTTTCGAGCGGGATCGAGGTCGGAGGTTATCTCAAGATCAGTTAAAAGTGACTTTTCCCATAGAGAAGCATTGACTAGGGTTGAGGATCGGAAAAGATCGTATTCTTATCGGCAATCGAGTAAATTTCATGATTGCGATCGGCTGGAAAACGATCGGAAATTGGATTTCAAAATCGATCCTGAAATTTCAAGATCGGCTCAATCCTACTGGGCATGCACCTGCATCATCTGGCTTTTGAATGTATGGATGGATGGACCTCTTTTCATATTCTTCCAACTGTCTGCACTCACATGATACAGAGACCGCTATAGATGAGCTGACAATGCTCTCTCTCTTTTCTTTGGAAATCTTCATGGTTGATCCTCAATTGGAAGCAGTGACCTTTCATTTGGGAATCAACCAAATACACTGAGCTTTGGGTCTTCTAATACCTTATTAAAATGATCAGGAACAACTGCCTGGCAAGCAACAACCCATTGCTGTGTGACACAATAGACATATACAGTGAAATGTAGACACCAGCATGTAGTTTCATCACAGAGGAGATGCATATCTAAGATTTTTCTTCATGTGGGGGTAAACATGAGCAGATGTGTGTAATTCAACATAGCAAGGTGTTCCCATGAGGAAAAGATGGACTGACCACTACTCCCAGGAATGTTCAGACCTAGGCCATGGTGTATTACATGCAAGGCATTATACATAGTTCTGGTTACAGCTGTAGATATGTCTATAAGACTCAGGCAGACAGAAACTAAGTCACACCATAGCAAAATAGTCATAGACATTAGGATAGCCTAACTGATCCTGTAAAGACAAACCATATGTAGCAACTTCTGCAGTTGTATGGGGTCTCAATAGTTAAGGGAGCCCACTACCAATGTACAAGCAGCTTCTTAACTCCCCTTTAGACTGTAGTCTGTCTTGACAAAGACTTATTAAAGAATGGGTTGTTATAGAGACCCTTAAATTCCAGAATTTTAATGTATGTTGGTTGCAAGAAGTCAGTTCGTGGAATATATAGGAGGAAAGAAATTAGCACAGAACACATTATTATTAAACACAATGTCAAGCCTGGGGTGGAGTGGAGTACAGCATTGCAGGCACTGGGCTCTGGAGCAGTGGAAGCATGTTCTTTACGGTGATGGTCACACATCTCTACCTGACATACTGATGGATGAGTGAATGATACCTGCCTGACTGCACTGTACCAATTGTAATACTTGGTGAATAGACATGAGCGAGTAGTATTCGATCGAATACCTCACCGGCATAGGAATGCGTGTAATCGACCCAACACCAAGGGGTTAAGCGCTTTGAATATTCGATGCGTTTAACTCGAAGTAAAATTTTAAATTTAACCTTTATTCTTCCATAATAAAAATCATTACAGGAAACCCGAGGGTTGCAGTTGACACAGCATGGAAACAGCTACACGTTTCGGGACTTTCTCAGCGTCCCTTCCTCATGGCATACCAAAGAGAAATCTTAATCACCAAGATATTTTGCACAATTGTATGCCTCCAACATTTTTTAATTTTCCCCTAGTACGCAAAGCAAGATCCATAAAGACATGGCTTGGGGAGTTTGGCGTGGAAGAACTTGTTCTACACAGAGCCCTGATCTCAATCCACTGAACAGTTTTGGGATGTACTTGAATTGGCGATTGTGTGCCAGACCTTCTTCTCAGGGTTTAAGCACAAATATGCTCTTTGGGATGAACAGACAAAAATTCTCAGACACTCCAAAATCTCATAGAAAGCCTTCCCAGAGGAGTAGAGACTTCATAAGGGGGCCAACTCAATATTAATTTCTATGGATTTAGACTGTATATCATAAAAGCTTCTGTAGGTGTAAAGTGTAAGTGTCCTAATACTGTTGTCTAGTGTAGTGTATCAGAAATTTCACTCAAATTTCTGCAGAATCTGCCTTGATAAAGATGGGCTGAGCACACAAATATCTGATTACTTAGAAGTCTTGTGAAGGGGAGGGTCAGAAATAAACAGGAACTGAGAGATATAAGTACAGTACCTTGCGAAAGTATTCGGGCCCCCTTGAATACCTTTTGCCACATTTCAGGCTTCAAACATAAAGGTATACATTTTGGGGGGAAGAATCAGTAACAAGTGGGACACAACTGTGAAGTAGAACGAAGTTTATTGGATATTTTAAACGTTTTTAACAAAGAAATACTGAAAAATTGTGCGTGCGAAATTATTCGTCCCCCTTGTGTTAATACTTTGTAGCGCCACCTTTTGCTGCGATTACAGCTCTAAGTCGCTTGGGTTTTGTCTCTATCCGTTTTACACATCGAGAGACTGAAATTCTTGCCCATTCCTCCTTGCAAAACAGCTGGAGCTCAGTGAGGTTGGATGGAGAGCGTTTGTGAACAGCAGTTTTCAGCTTTCCACAGATTCTCGATTGGATTCAGGTCTGGACTTTGACTTGGCCATTCTAACCCCTGGATACGTTTATTTGTGGACCATTCCATTGTAGATTTTGCTTTCTGTTTTGGATCATTGTCTTGTTGGAAGATAAATCTCCGTCCCAGTCTCAGGTCTTTTGCAGACTCCAACAGGTTTTCTTCCAGAATGGTCCTGTATTTGGCTCCATCCATCTTCCCATCAATTTTAACCATCTTTCCTGTCCCTGCTGAAGAAAAGCAGGCCCAAACCATGATGCTGCCACCACTGTGTTGGACAGTGGGGAGTTCAGGGTGATGAGCTGTGTTGCTTTTACGCCAAACATATCGTTTTGCAATGTGGCCAAAAAGTTGGATTTTGGTTCCATCTGACCAGAGCACCTTCTTCCACATGTTTGGTGTCTCCCAGGTGGCTTGTGGCAAACTTTAAACAAGACTTTTTATGGATATCTTTGAGAAATGGCTTTCTTCTTGCCACTCTTCCATAAAGGCCAGATTTGTGCAGTGTACGACTAATTGTTGTCCTATGGACAGACTCTCCCACCTCAGCTGCCGCAGACCCAGCCTGCCAGTGTTCAGAGATAACTCTCAGCCTGCGCTGTGAACAAGCAGACAGCAGGGATCCCTGGGTGGCCACAGAATGCCGCTGTCTCCTGCTCTCACGCTCCACCCACAGGCCCGCCCCAGCCCTGTCCACAAGAAGTGGGTAGTAGATCTTTCGACTTGGTCATGTTATAAAGTAGCTCACATGCTGACAAAGTGTGAGCACCCCTGCTCTAGGGTCTCTTCAGACTCCAGACTGTAATGAGCGAAGGTCCAGGGGTGGCGATTAAAAACATAATAAACAGTGTTAGGGGGCGTTCACACTACCGTTGGTGTCCGTTATGAAGGTGTACGTTTAAAAGAAAAAAAACGGACACCTATCATAACGGACATTAAACTGACACTAACTGATGTTAAGGTGTGCATTTTTTTTAACTGATCCATTTAATGGATCAGTTAAAAAAAAACCGACACATTAGTATCAGTTAGCATCAGTTAGTGTCCGTTTTTTATACTGTCCGTTTTTTTCTTTTTGCTGTTTATTCTTTCTGAGCATGTGCAGAAAATAAACGGACAAAAAATAACGGACTGTAAATGATAGCCATCAGTTACTGCCCATTGCCCATAGACCTCAATGTTAAAGAAAAACGGACACTTTCTGTCCGTTTTTTCACACGGACAAAAAAATCTTGCATGTGTGATTTTTCTGTCCGCTTGAAAAAACGGACATGGTTGTTAACAGACCCTTAAGGACACAAACGTACAACAGATGAAATCCCATTGAAATAAATGGAAATTGTAACGGACACAACTAGTGTCTGTTGCTAAAATCTTGAACGGACAGTTGCAACGGACACCAACGGTAGTGTGAATGCCCCCTTATTCACCTAGGCTCCAGCGCTGATCTTCCATTCAGCCATTTGAAATGACCATACCCCACTTTGATAAATATTTCAGCTTCGCATATTTACAATACAAATGTGTACAGACTTTCTCTAGTAACAGCTCTGTTATATGGGTGCTAGGGAGAATGTTATAGCCAGTTATATATTTAAAAAAAAAAAAAAAAAAAAAAAAAGTAGTATAATAAATTATATTACAAAAATGGTCACCAAACAACCAATAAAACAATAATAAAAAATAAAGTAAATAAATAGAGAGTTACATTTGTAATGTTTACCAGCTAAGGGGGCGTTCACACTACCGTCGGTGTCCGACAGGTAGTGTCCGCTCAAAATCTGGCACGAACATTAGGAGCGGACACTAGCTGTGTCCGTGACACCTATCATTTATTTAAATGGGCATCGGGTGCGTTCTTTTGCAGACCCTGCCCCCCTACTGCTCTATCACACGCCGGGTGACGTGGCCGCGTAAGCTCAGGCCCGCAACCGGCGTGTGTCTGCTTCCTGGCATGCTAGCAGAAGTACCATAAGTACTTCTGCAGTTTGAAAAGTACAGCATCGCCATGCTCCTGGCAGTAGTGCTCATGCGGACCCTTACGGACGGAACACATCCGCATATGTGAACCGGGCATAAGTGTAATGGCGCTGCTGCAGAGAGGTCGCCATAGAAAACGGCACTTCCGCTGTAATCTCAAAGTGGGAAATGCCGGAGCTGCTTCGGCATCTCTGTTGTAAGAGTTACAGCGGAGGTGCCCTCTGGAGATGTCCCCACCGGCCCCATACCTTTAAAGTTGCAGGCTGACTCCTGCGCGACAAGCTCACAGGAGCCGACCTGTTTTGATGACAGCCGGAAGCCTAATGAAGGCTCCCAGGCCTGTCATCGCTATATTACTATTACGGCTGGTCTATGACCATCCATAATAGTAATGCAGAGAATCTCCCATAGACGGCAATACACTTGTATTGCAGTCTATGGGAGTTGCAATCAAATGACTGCAGGTTCAAGTCCCCTAGGGGGGGCTAATAAAATAGTGAAAAAAAAAAAGTTTTAAAAAATATAATAATAAATAAAAGTTCTAAATCACTCCTTTCCCTAGAATACATATAAGGGCGGGTTCACACCAGCACCCGATCTCTGTTATGCAGGTTTCCGTTTCCTGTCGGCAGAAGACGGAAACAGACATTCATTGTCCGCCGGTGAGCATCTTCTGCTCTCCGTGGCAAAACAGTTTTTTCTTTTACTGGACACAAAGTCCTGCATGTCCGACACTGTGTCTGGTTTAAAAAAAAAAAAAACAAAAAAAACAAAACCCTGTTTCACCGCGGAGAGCAGAGGACGCTAACCGGCAGACACGTTTCAAACCCATGAATGTACCCAACACTGTATTTTAGTCTGACCTCCATGTAAATACTCCGAATTCCATTTTACTGAAAAGCAGAGTGAGAATTGGCAGAAGTGAGGTGATATGGGGTAACTCTAGTCCCAATATGGTTTTCTTTTCATTTATAGCACCCCAGAGAACCACCTCTGAAGAAAGCTCCAATCAATCAATGTAAAAATAAAAGTTTTTTCTTTTTTCTATAAAGAGCAAAATAAAAACTATATAGATTTGGTATTACCATGAATGAACTGACCTGCTGAATAGTAGTTAACATCATTTTTGTCCCATGCAGTAAATGCCATAAAACACGAAAAAGCAGAATTGATGTTTTTTTCATTCTACCCCACAAATTTTCAATACATTAAATGTACAATTAATGTTTCCATAAAAAAAAATATAATTCATCCCACAAAAACGAGGCATTATTATGGCTATAATAATTATGGGAACAAAATAAAATAAATAAAAAAAAAGTTCAAGGGTAAACATACATAGGAGAACTAATATTATGGAACCGAATTGCTGTTTGTCACATTTTCACTCCAGAAATTAAACTTTTTTTTTTTCTTTTTTTTTTTATTATTTAAACACAAAAAAGTAAACATTGCAATACCTAATATAAAATATTGTCTATAAGTTGTATGTTAAGCAACAAGTAAAGACATAAGCAAACAAAATACATATTCCTCAAAAATTGCTTAGCCAATATATACAGTGAAGTCAATTTGAGAGTTGCCGTATCCACTCAATTTCAGCAATAAGCACTCAAGATCAGTTTTAGCCGAGGTTTGACTCATAGGACTTGTGATTTGAATTCAATCCTTCAATACATAGCAAGATCCTAAAAGACAGAACAGTTTCTCAATGGTTGGGAGAAGGTAACACTTGACTGAAAGGTCTGAATGATGTGGAGTCATGTTAAGGCTCCAAGGCAATAAGAGCTAAATAAAGCCCCTACTCTTCTGTAAACTTCCCTCTCCTGATGACTGCAGCATTCCTACTGTTTCCCGGGTGTAACATCTGTGTAATCTTTGAGTACACCCGCCAAGTGGTCATTATGAGTCTTGAATCTCCGTTTCTTCTGCGAGTTTGTATTCTTCCGTTTTTGTACTGGAATCTGTAATATTTATTAGAGGTCTTCATTAGTCAGGCAAAAAATACATCATATTTACCAGAAAATACAGCATGGATTTGCCCATCGATCTCAGCCATGGCTTTTAGGGGCATTTCTACTCCTGCCAGGGGTTCGCTCCCTGCTATAGATAACCACCCCTAACTGAAGATCAAGCGTGACGAAAACATAATTAGTTATTGGGACATTATCACTTGTCTGGGGGGGACTTAATACTTGCCTGGGGGCCACTGGCAGACATTATTAGTTGTCTGGGGGCACGGGAAAATTAATAGTTGTTTGGGAGCTACTTGGAGACATTTACTTGCCTGTGGGCTACTGAAGAACATTATTACTTGACTGGGGTCCAGTGGGATGCATCATTAGGTGTCTGGTGGGGGAAGAAAGGAGGGCACTGGGTATGCATTATTAAGTGTCTGACGATGACTAGGGAGCCACTATGGAGAATGATACTACATAGGGCCACTAAGGGAGCTTTATCAAGGTAAAACGGGAATTTTTGTATGTGGTGGGTGGAAAGTATAAGATGGTGTAGTTGAGGGTGCATTCACATGGTGCAGTTGTGTTGCAGTTACAAATGCATCAAAACTGCAACAGAAAAAATGCATGCAGTTTAGATGTGGTTTTGGGTGAGATTTTCTAAATTTAAAAGTGAAAAATTTATGTTCCAGCTGTAATTTAAAAGAAAAAAATACAAAAACAAAATAAAATATTGAAACTGAAGTTTATTGTCTTTTGGTAAAAATGATTTGGTAGGGGTGCTTCAATCAAAATTTTTTTTTTTCCTAGTGGTTCCCCAGAGTCTGATGGGAAAGGTTGGGAAACACTGATCTAGAGCAGAGAGTGAAGCACTGGAAGAAGAGGACACAACCTTAAAGCCCCTTTTCAGTAAATTTGCATAAGAGTAAAACACTGATTTTCATGAAAACAGACCTTCAATGCAGGATAAGAAAGACATCTTTTTAGCTGATAGACGGCAAAGTTATACAACAAAATGACTTTAAAGGGATCCAATTACTGGAATTCCATTTTTTTCTCCCAAACACGTAGGAATAGCCTTAAGAAAGGCTATTCTTCTCCTACCTTTAGAAGTCTTCTTCATGCCGCTGTTCAGTAGAAATCTCGGTTTTCTTCTGTATGCAAATAGAGTTCTGTCACAGAACTTGGGGCGGTCCCCAGCGCTCAAACAGCACTGGGGGCATCTCCAATGCTGCGAGAGAACTCTCCAGTGCTTCCTCTATCTTCATCTGGAACGCCTCTCTCTGTTTCAACCTTCTAGGCATGTGTAGTCGGCTATGCCATGGGGCCTTGGGTGCTGTTTGAGCGCTGGGGACCACCCTCAGTGCTGCAAGAGAACTCATTTGCATACAGAAGAAAACCGGGATTTTTACCAAATGGCAGTGCGGAGAAGACATCTAAAAGTAGGAGAAGAATAGCCTTTCTTAAAGCGATTCCTACGTGTTAGGGAGAAAAAAAATGGGATTCCAATGATTGGATCCCTTTAAAGAATACCTCAGCCATTATGCCTATAACTTACAATTTTCTTTGGTCCGGAATCCTGCATAGAGGAAATGCCTTGTCGCTTCAGGTACTCCTCAATCTTCTCTTCATCCATGGAGTCTACTGGAACACTCCTCCACAGTTTCTGAAATTCTAAAGGAAAACACCATGTGTCACAACCCAACATTTCCTTCAAGGACACACAACCATGTCTACCAATGCAAACTATGCCTCAATATATAAATCATAAAAAGAATGTTGTCGTCTCATCTACAAAAACTGCGGGTTAAAGAGACATTGAGTTTTACGATTCTTCTCAGACACAAAGATATTTATGATCTATGATCTTATGATCATATATTTATGATTTATACACACACACACACACACACACACACACACACACACACACACACTATATACACCTAGGCCAAATTAACCAGTTAAGGACCGCCAGCCATAATTTTATGGCCAGCGGTCCTGGTCTCTGAAGACCAGCCAATTGTAAATTTACGGCCGGCTTTCAGAGACCCCCTTGACGGATCAGGAGCAAGTGCTAGCTGTTACTAACACCCGCCTTGAGAACGTCCGGTCAGAGCTGAGCTCCGACCGGACGTTTTAACCCTTTGGTTCCCGCTGTCAAACATGATGGCAGGATCCAAAGGGTTCCGCCAAGTAAATGCCAATTTTAGGCATAAATGAATATATTATTGGATAAAAATGAAACGTCTAAATTTCATCTCCATATTCTTTTAATTCCTGTGAAATGCTTAAAGGGTCAACAAACTTCCCAACTGCTGTTTCCAATTATTTGAGGGGTGCGGTTTTAAAAATGTGGTGCTTTATGGAAGTTTCTATTATATAGGCCTTTATAATCCCCTTCAGAACTGAAGTCGTCCCTAAAAAATGAGTTTGTGAAATTTTTTTGTAAATCTGGAAAAATCCCTGTTACACTTCAAATCCTTCTAACATCCAAAATAAATTAAAGGATAATTAAAAGATGATGCCGATATAAAGCAAAAATATGGGAGATAATATTTATTCATGTATTTGGGAAGTATGACTATTTGCCTGAAGAGCAGAGCATTTCACATTTTGAAAATTGAGATTTTTTTTCCAAATTTTTTTTAGAAATAAATACAAAAATTTTGATCAATGTTTACCACTAACGTGAAGTACAATGTTTCATGAAAAAAAAAACAACTCTTGCGTAAGTTACTCTTGTGTAAGTTATAGCGATAGTTATAGCGATAGTTATTCAAAGTTATTGCCATACAAAGTGATGCATGTCAGTTTTGAAAAATGAGGCCTGGTCCTCAACACACTTTTAGACCTGGTCCTTAACCGGTTAAACATTTAAACAGAGCAGTAGAAAGATAAATTCAGTAATAAATATCCATGCATAAACATCAACAAAATTACAACATGCATTTTTAGTAATCTTCAAATCCAAAGCCTGACACTACAAAAGTCAGATAAAAAAAAAAAAAAAAAAAAAAAAAAAGTATAAGGGTAAAGAAGGTGGCCTCCAAACAAAACAAATAGGTACTAGTAAAGAGTAAGAAATGCAGTGTGCATACCTGACCATTCATATGAGGGGACAAATTTATTTGTAAAACTGCATTTCTTTTTTCACCCACAGTCTCGTCCTGCATTTATTTTTCCTTGTTAATGAACTAGATATTTATGATATTACTTGTGTATAGGCAGTATGCTTCCCTATAGTGGTTCAGTAACACACCAGCAATCCATCAATGACATAATAAGCACACTGCCATGGCTTAGATCTAAGCTGTTGATAAGCCGCTATCTGCTAGAATTCATGGCAGGTGAAACAGATGGTACTGCATGAATTATGCCTGTTGACAGTGTGGATGTTACGCTGTAGCCCAGAAATGAAGGGAGAATGAACAGTGCCAGACGCTGCTTTGATTTGGTATTCCTGGTATTTCAGATCCTGTTTTTTTTTTTTTGTTTAAAAGAAAAAAAAAAAAAAAAACTGCTTTGTTTTTTCATCTGTGCAGTATATACTCCACACAACATTATTGCCATGTACTCAGGGTCGGACTGGGGTGTCTAGGGCCCACCAGTGGAATTGTTTCTAGGGGCCCACCACCAGGACCCTGCAGACCAGCGATGCCGAGACAGGGCAGCTAAAGGTAATACCATCTCGGGAGCCATGCTGCTCACCTGCCATACAATGTGCAACAACATACTACCTAAACCTACTGCTACACTCTGTATGGAAAGTGAACAGTGCAACTCCTAGAAATGTTACCATTACCTGTAGCCACGCTGTCCTGGAAGAGCTGATCTGCAGAGGTCCTGGCTGTTGTATCATCACAGATGTAATATTGACAGCCTATCCTAAGGACAGACCATCAATATTATAAAGATGGATAAATCCTTTAAAGATTTGTCCAGGAATTGGAGCGACCCATGTGCTGGGAGGGAGGTGTAAAATAAAAAAATAAAAAGCGCCTTCACCTGTCCCCATTGCTCCATTGTCCGCCGCCAGTGTCCATTTAGTCTCGTGCCGGCGCCTCCTTGCTGGGAGTCCTGCGCCTCATGGGACCACTGAAACCAATTAGATACAGGATTTCCAGAAATGAGGCCATGAGACTGAACAGACACAGGCAGGAGGATAACGGGGCGCTGGGGACAAAAGCTCAATGAAAAACACTGCGTCTCACTGTTCTGCCTAATCCTAAGAGGACCTTTCACCATTTGGGGCACATGAGGTTTAATACACCGCTAGAAAGCCGACAGTGCGCTGAATTCAGTGCAGCTTTCCCGTTTTGTTCCCTGGGTGAAGAGCTATCAGTCCCGTTACTGTAGCTCTTCACTGTCAGAAGGGACAGTCAATCAGTAACGCCCTTCCTCACAGTAGCGTCTATTGCCCTGTACTGTTGTGAGGGGGCTTTGCTTTCCGCCTAGTGATGACGCTGAGCGGTGGGAACGCTACCTCCCCCCAGTACACGTCTATGGACGAGCATTATCAGGAGGGGAGGGGGCGTTCCTCACCACTCACAGTACAGCGCAATAGGCGCTGCTGGGAAGAAGGACGTTCCTGACTGACTATAAGACACGCCCTTCTGACAGTGAAGAGCTACAGTACCGGGACCGATAGCTCTTCATCGGGGGCACAGATCAGGAAAGCTGCACTGAATTCAGCGCACTGTTGGCTTTCTAGCGGTATATAAAACCGCATGTGCCCCAGGTGGTAAGAGCTCCTCCTTAACATCTCAATATACTATACATTATACTATAAGGATAAGGCCTAACACAGCATCCCGCAGCAAAAAAGCGCTGCAGGAAAACCCCCGGCGGCAACGCATCAGTTTTCCTGCAGCGCTTTTTGCAGAAACTCCACAGAGGTTTGCTCTGAGGACTTTCTGCTTCCATTATACTTATAGGGACACTATAGGTGTTTCCGTAGGTATAAGTGCTGCGATTTCCAAAAACTGCAACAGTTACCTACACACTCATACATATACACACACACACACACACACACACACACACACACACACTCTTATATAGATAGATATATAGATATAGATATATATCTAGCATATACACATTTATATACATTCATATACCATATATACCAACATATATACATACACTCACACATTATTATAGCATACTGTATATACACACACATTCCTGTATACAAACATACAGTCCTCACACAGTATACAAGACACATGCTTTAACCCTTAAGTACTATCATGGTGTCTATCATAGTGATATGTGTATGGTAATGGTGTATGATAGACACCATGATAGGACTTAAGGGTTAAACAAATGTACACACATACATATTAAATATTACATTTTACCAAAAAAAAAGAAAAAAATATACTCACATTTGTGAAGCAGCAGCAGCAGCAGCAGACTCCTCTGTCCCCACACGGGCCGATGTAAGTGATGACTCACTCTGAAGAGGAGGGGGGAAAGTCCCGGCTTGCAGAGAGATCGCTTCTTAAGATTGCACTGGCAGGAGGCCCCTCTGTGTAAGTGTCGGGGCCCTGGGAAACTGCAGCAGCCGTGCCTCTTTATTCATTACAGCGCTGCCAGCAGCCTGGGGCCCCGAACTTACTGTTCCAGCCCCTGCCACTAGCAGCATCGCTCAGTTTATCAATGCAAATGCACTGGACAGGGGCCCGAACCAGTCCCTGACATCCCGATCGGGCCCCTGACCAGTGCTTCTACATAGTCGGGGCCTGGGGCCCACCGGGGGATTCCCCGGTGCTCCGGCGGGCCAGTCCGACCCTGCATGTACTACCACTAGGCCTCGGACACCGTAGTGGTCAACTGAACTAAGCAAAATTTATGTTTTGGGGTTTTTTTTTCCACATTTTTTTAATACTATAGCTGTAGGTATATCTAAGAAAAGGGACCCTTGGGCCAATAGTAAAAATATAATAAGACTGCAGACATCTTCAGAAAAACAAAGGACAATTGTACACTCTACGACAAGTGCAAGCAGTTTTGCAGTGTGGCAAGTCTCATAGACTGGACTTTAGAATGACATCTACATGCTACAACACAGCACATCACTGAGACAGGATTGCAGCTATAAACTTGTAGTTAAGGTCTGCAGAGTTTGCTGCATTTAGCATCCAAACAATAATGCTTCCACTCATTGACATCTATCTTCTGCTCAATCCACTCCTGGATTTGTCTCAAAAAACTGTAGCAAAATCGTCAGAAATGCAGCAGTTTTTGGAGCCAAAACCAAAAGGGTTTTTAATAGGAGGTAAACGTTGAAGTGATTCCTTTGTATTCCAATTTATTTACCGTATATACTCAAGTATAAGCCGAATTTTTCAGTCCAGTTTTTGTGCTGAAAAAGCCCCCCTTGGCTTATACACGAGTCAGCAAAAAAAAAAAAAAAAAAAAAAAAATTTACGAGGGGGGGGGGGGGGGGGGGGCCTGGGGTCTATGACCAGCCACAATATCAATGCATAGAATCTCCCATAAAATAGTGGGGAATATAGGGTATCTGCAGTGCTCCTGTTCCGTCGGGAAGGGGTTAATAGGAGCACTGCAGATACCCTATATTCAGCCAGACTGAGTTCCAAGTGGGGGTAGAAAAAACAGTCCTCAAGCTCAGGGAAGGGGCAGACAGACAACCAAAAACCCCCTCCCCTTTCCCAGCACCTACTGCTCCCAAAAACTCCGATCATTTTAATTTTTGAAATTTTCCAGTAGCTGCTGCTTTCCCCCCCTAGGCTTATACTTGATTCAATAAGTTTTCCCAGTTTTTTTGTAGTAAAATTATGGGGGTCGGCTTATACTCGAGTATATACGGTGTATTTATTATTATTTATTTTCCAATTCCTTTCAAGCCACTACGGAGTTTGGCTCAAAAAACTGTAGCAAAAACTGTAGCTACTTTTCTGCAAAGTTGTGCGTCACTCTAAGGGCTCGTTCACACGTGAACAAAGGGGCGGATTTTGACAGCGGATTTCACTTCAAAATCCGCCCCTTTACAATGGTGGTCTATGCAGACCGCCGGGCTTCTTTTTTCCACTAGCGGCGGGCTGCTGCTAGCGGAGAAAAGAAGCGGCATGTCCTTTCTTCAGCACCCTCCTAGCGGCAGCACCCTCCTATGTCAGCATGACATGTCCTAGCGGCAGCTCCCTCCTATGTCGGCTCATTCATTTGAGCCAACATAGGAGGGGAAAGCCGCGACCACGATGGTCGTTGCAGGCGGGTTTTGACCAGAGAGAGACGCGGCTCGCCGCGTCTCTCTCTGTGTCAAAACCGGCACGGGCGTCCCACGTGTGAACTAGTCCTAAATCTTTCCTCTACTATCAGCCGAGCGTCTAAGCTCACCTACTGTCTCTATTCCCCTTCCCTCAAACTGCAAACCCTTGTGGGCAGGGCCCTGTATCTCACTGTATTGTTAGGATTATATTTGTTTTGTGTGTTTTACGTAAACCCTCAAATGTACAACATCATGAAATCAATAGTTCTCTAAAAAGAAATAAGAATAAATAATATAATGAGTTCCTTTATTCTTTGGAAGATAATAATGGAATAGTCTGTTTATATGCCTGGCCAATCTATTTTACAAAAGCCAGAATAAGGTAAGATTACAATTTGTGTGATCTGCTGCCACCTAGTGGATACAATTGAAAATTCTACATTAAAACAATCACTTAACCTCTGTTCACATTAAAAGGAAAAACAGCAGCATTCAGTTCACTATAAGATGATGATGATGCACTCCTCAACACTAAAACTACAAACTCAAAGAGGACACTCTATAAGGTTATGAAAATTGAGTAAGAAGCAGATGTCGGTAAGATCTGCAAAATCTTCACTTGCCTAGCTCCAATCTGTGCTGTTTGGGAGGGGCATAAAAACCACATCAAAAGCAAAGGGTTTTTTTAGCCACATGAAAACTGAATGAAAAAAATATCAGGTCAGCTGGTGTGGTATGATCATGTAATGCCTTGTGTTTACCAACACGGGGCAGAATCCGTGAGCTAAGACTCCTCACTCCAGGAGATTACTATGTGCCCAGGCCAAATTGCCAAGAAATGTTCAATGCTGCCTCTACTGGATGTTGGAAGAATGACAAGGAACAGGAATAGCAGCAAGCAGTGCAAAGTGACCTCTGCCTGGACGGATCATCTGATTGGAAGAATGGCACGTAGTCATCCATTCTGTACTGCAAGTTAAATTGGAGGCTGCATCTGAAGCTGTACTCAGAAAGCATATACATAACATTGGGCTATGAGTCCTGATTTTGATGGATATTGGTCTGGAGACCACATGGGCAAGCCTTTAACCCCTTCCTGCCGGTGACATTTTTCTATTTTTGTTTTTGATTCTCCACCTTCCAAAAACCATAACTTTTTTTTATTTCGCCGCTCTCAGAGCCATATGAGGTCTTGATGTTTGCAGGACAAATTTTTCCTCATGATGCCACCATTTATTATTCTATACAATGTACAGGGATGCTGGAAAAAAATTCAGAATAGGGAATTGGAGAAAAAGTGCATTTGGGCGACTTTCTTACGGGCTTTATTTACAGCGTTCACTGTGCAAGAAAACTGTTTCAGTACTATTGTGGGAATCCCAAATTTTTTAAAGTTTTAACCCCCCCTCCCCTTCAAAAAAAAGGCAAACTTTGCAAAGAATTATTTTTCCTTAAAGTCACCGTATTCTAACACCAGTAACTTATTTATATTTACATGTACAGGGATGCATAGGGGATGCAGGGCCAGTTGTACTTTTTCGTTATACTATTTTCAAGAAAGTCTATTGCTTTCATTTACTTTTTATTCAAATAAACAGCAAAAAAAAAAAAAAACAGAGATTCGGCACTTTTGATTTTCTTTCCCGCTACAAAGGTCACTGAACAGGAAAACTATTTTTATAAGTTTGTGCGTTTTCAGACACAGGAATGTGTATGTGATTCATAGTAATTTGTTAGTTTTATACATATTCTAGGCAAAGTGGGGTGATTTGAACTTTTAGTTTTTTATGGTTTTAAATTGTTTCTTTTTGCCTCAAGTGTCACTTTTTTATTGTATACTCTTTTTATTACAATTTCCCAGTACCACATCTGCAAGGAGTTTGTATGTTCTCCCTGTTTTTGCGTGGGTTTCCCCCCACACTCCAAACACATACATACAGGGAATATAGATTGTGAGCCTTACATGGAACAGTGACTGACAATATCTGTAAAGCGCTGCGGAATATGATGGCGCTACACAAGTAAGCTAAATGGAAAAAAAAATTGAAACACGTGTAATACATCAAATAATTAATATATCTAGATGATAAATTGAAGAATTAAAACAAATCAACTTAAAAATCAGTTTTAGATAATATAAGAATATTGCATCAAATTACCCCCACCATTACTTGCCGTAGGAACCAAGTCAATTACACTAGTGAAATAGGATGTCAGCAGTGTAAAGCATCAGATGAATACCGTGGCATGTATTTAAAACAATCATAAAGTTGCTGTCTAATATGCAGAAGTTTTACACTATATATATATATATATATATATATATATATATATATATATATACACACATACATACACACACACACACACACAGTGGGGCAAAAAAGTATTTAGTCAGTCACCAATAGTGCAAGTTCCACCACTTAAAAAGATGAGAGGCGTCTGTAATTTACATCATAGGTAGACCTCAACTATGAGAGACAAAATGAGAAAACAAATCAAGAAAATCACATTGTCTGATTTTGTAAGAATTTATTTGCAAATTATGGTGGAAAATAAGTATTTGGTCAGTAACAAAATTTCATCTCAATAGTTTGTTATATATCCTTTGTTGGCAATGACAGAGGTCAAACGTTTTCTGTAAGTCTTCACAAGGTTGGCACACACTGTTGTTGGTATGTTGGCCCATTCCTCCATGCAGATCTCCTCTAGAGCAGTGATGTTTTGGGGCTGTCGCTTGGCAACACGGACTTTCAACTCCCTCCAAAGGTTTTCTATAGGGTTGAGATCTGGAGACTGGCTAGGCCACTCCAGGAGCTTGAAAAGCTTCTTACAAAGCCACTCCTTCGTTGCCCTGGCGGTGTGCTTTGGATCATTGTCATGTTGAAAGACCCAGCCACGTTTCATCTTCAATGGCCTTGCTGATGGAAGGAGGTTTGCACTCAAAATCTCACGATACATGGCCCCATTCATTCTTTCATGTACCCGGATCAGTCGTCCTGGCCCCTTTGCAGAGAAACAGCCCCAAAGCATGATGTTTCCACCCCTATGCTTTACAGTAGGTATGGTGTTTGATGGATGCAACTCCGTATTCTCTTTCCTCCAAACACGAAAAGTTGTGTTTCTACCAAACAGTTCCAGTTTGGTTTCATCAGACCATAGGACATTCTCCCAATACTCTTCTGGATCATCCAAATGCTCTCTAGCAAACTTCAGACGGGCCCGGACATGTACTGGCTTAAGCAGTGAGACACGTCTGGCACTGCAGGATCTGAGTCCCTGGCGGCGTAGTGTGTTACTGATGGTAGGCTTTGTTACATTGGTCCCAGCTCTCTGCAGTTCATTCACTAGGTCCCCCCGCGTGGTTCTGGGATTTTTGCTCACCGTTCTTGTGATCATTTTGACCCCACGGGGTGAGATTTTGCGTGGAGCCCCAGAGCGAGGGAGATTATCAGTGGTCTGGTATGTCTTCCATTTTCTAATTATTGCTCCCACAGTTGATTTCTTCAATCCAAGCTGGTTGCCTATTGCAGATTCAGTCTTCCCAGCCTGGTGCAGGGCTACAATTTTGTTTCTGGTGTCCTTTGACAGCTCTTTGGTCTTCACCATAGTGGAGTTTGGAGTCTGACTGTTTGAGGGTGTGCACAGGTGTCTTTTTTATACTGATAACAAGTTTAAACAGGTGCCATTACTACAGGTAATGCGTGGAGGAAAGAGGAGACTCTTAAAGAAGAAGTTACAGGTCTGTGAGAGCCAGAAGTCTTGATTGCTTGTAGGTGACCAAATACTTATTTTCCACCATAATTTGCAAATAAATTCTTACAAAATCAGACAATGTGATTTTCTGGATTTGTTTTCTCATTTTGTCTCTCATAGTTGAGGTCTACCTATGATGTAAATTACAGACGCCTCTCATCTTTTTAAGTGGTGGAACTTGCACTATTGGTGACTGACTAAATACTTTTTTGCCCCACTGTATATATATATATATATATATATATATATATATATATATATATATATATATATATATATATTCGAGTATAAGCCGACCCGAATATAAGCCGAGGCCCCTAATTTTACCACAAAAAACTGGGAAACTTATTGACTCGAGTATAAGCCGAGGGGGGAAATGCAGCAGCTATTGGAGAATTTCAAAAATTAAAATGGTCGGAGTTTTTGGGTGCAGTAGATGCTGGGTGATGGGGAAGGGGAAGCACAAAAACTGTGCTGAAAAATTCGGCTTATACTCGAATATACAGACTCAAGATGTCACTTTATAAATACAGAAGTTGGTGCTGCTGCTTCTTCTACACCTTGTCACTGCATCACAGTGAGAACAGACTTGCTTTAGTACTACCCCATCAATACACAAATTCTGACAAGGTCACTTGTAGTGTACTTTGACCCACTAAAAATCAAACAGTTACACAATGCAACACAGCGTAATCCACTATTAGCTGAAAGTTACTAATAGAGAGAATATGCCCCATCTCACGGCAATAGTTTATAAGGAAGACGTACCTTCATCTACAGTGAACTGGCAACTTTTGTCATTGTAGAAAAGGATTTTCTTCTTGTCCGGTCTTGTTACAAAGATAATTTGGTCTCCCAAAGCCTTTTGAAAAGCAAAGCAAAACAAATAAAAATAGACATGGTACCATTTCCAGAATAATTAAGGGTATGTTCATATGGAGTGTTTTTGTAGGTTGAAAAATTTCTAATTGCTTCATCAAATTAGAAAACTTTTTTGTGTCTTTTTTTAACACATTATGTGTTTTTTCATCACAGTTTTCATAATTTTTGCGCTCCATCACACTGTATGGCCCTGGACAACCCCCTTTTAAAAAAAAAAAAAAAAAATGTATCAAAAACCGTATTCAGAAACAGATTTGCGTTTTTTCTGCCTCTCTTTGATTTCAATGGGATTTTCAAGGCGGAATCCACCTAAAGTTAAGTCATATAGTTTTTTTTCTTTTCTTCCTGTAGCTGAAAAACAAAAAAACAAACAACTAGACTAGAGGAGAAAAAAACGGCTACTAACATCCATTGAAATGAATGGGAGGTATTTTTTTTTTTTAGGGTGCGTTCACATGATGTAACGTGAGCGTATATGGCGAGTTTGCGCGCCATAAAAGATCCCATTGATTTCAATGGGAGTTAGGAGCGTATACGCCACGTTATTTTGCGCCCGTGATTTTGCGGCCGCAAGTGCTTCCAATGCTGTATGATTTTGGATTTGGATCACAGATTGGAATGGTCAAACAAAAAAATATATAAAACTTATTAATACTCATAGCGTTTATTAATACTCATAAAAAGTGGAAATACCACCAAAAATGGAAATACCACCAAAAGTGTGAGCTAACCACAGAAAAATAGGACAAGGTTTTAGGCAAATGTGTGTGTACCGGATCTCAGGGCAGTCAAACCTCAGTCACACCCATGATATGATTCATTGATCTGCACGCTCAAAAAATGGTTCAGATATTACTCAATCCTCCAGCATCGAGCCTTCCACACCAAGAATCAAACCATGAAACACTGTTTGCCAGTATCAGATCCCTTCTATGGGGACTAGTACATATCTCACACTGGTGCAGGGATTAGTCTGTGCCCCACAGCACGGCACCTCTAATGAGGCGAGGTTAGGTGCCTGCCTCGGGCAGCGCACGGGTGGGGGGCGGCAGCAGCCCGGGTGATTTTTATTTTTTTTTTACTTTTCTTTAAACCAGCGCAGGAGAGCTGCCGCTCTCCTTGCGCTGGTTCAGACGTCTACGTATCAGCGTAGGCAGCGTCATCACGCCACCTACGCTGATACGTAGATGTCTGACTGACAAGAGAAGAGGATCACGGAGGCAGTGGGAGAGACGAAATCAGTAAGTATAATGACATTTTTTTTTGTTTTATAATAGGCCGCTACCTGCTGGAGTATCTCCAGCAGGTAGCGGCTTATTTACCAACCTCCTCGGACCTGCTCACTGCCGCCTCCGCTTCCCCTTGTACTATAGGCCGCAGAGGCCGGCAGTGAATAGGCCCAGGCCAGATCGCGATCCCACTAGCCTGCTACGATTAAAGAGGACCTTTCATGGGTTTGGGGCATAGGCAGTTTTATATACTGCTGGAAAGCCGACAGGGCGCTGAATTCAGCCCACTGTCGGCTTTCCTGATCTGTGCCCCGGATGAAGAGCTATCGGTACCGTAGCTATTCACAGTCAGAAGGGCGTTCCTGACAGTCAGTCATGAACGTCCTTCTTCCCAGCAGCGCCTATAGAGCTGTACAGTTTGAGCTTCCTTCCCGCTCACACAGTACATTGCTGTAGGCGCTGCTGGGAAGAAGGATGTTCCTGAGGTTGAGTGTGTGGAGAAGTGAGGAGTCAAAGATGGCTATGTTTCAAACTTTACAGAGTCCAGTCACAGCTGGAAGACGTGGTCAAGGCGGTCCAAAGCGAAGGGACAGGAAATGTGGGGAGACATTGTCCGTGAATATTACTGCATTGTATTTATTGCAATGTCCCCCCCCCCCCATCTTTCAATCGTCCGCCTCAGGCTAGGTTCACTCAGGTGTGTAACATTGGACTGTGACCGAATGGTTTGTACTCTGAGTCTCTCCCAGTCAGTCTGTATATTACCTAGTCTCACACAAACTCACATGCTTACCCCTAGGAAGCCTCAAAAATCTGAGATAAAAGAAAACGTTCAATTGTATATTTGTTTTTATGTTTGCAGCAATAAGGTGCGTCATTAAAGACCTTCCCAAATAAAGCAATTAAAGTGGGTTAAATAAAACCAATAACATTTATGACCTATCCATACATGATGAATTTATGACCCTGGGAGCAGTTTGAATGGAGCTGACAAGGATGTGTACTGTCGCTTCATTCAAAGTCAATGTGGCTAATGGAAACAGCTTAGCATAAAAAGGACTGATACCTTAATAGCTTTCTGTGCATTAGGAAGTCCTTCTTCTATGTCTTCCAACAAAATTCCTCCCAGTCCTCTCTGATCATGCTTGTCCAGAAGCCTCAACAGTGCCTTTTTATCCTTTAAGTTGTACTTTGGCTTGAATGCATATTTACCGTCAATAATATCAATTTTAGGATTGTTCACTAGAGCCTACAGAGAAAACAGAATAAATATATATATATGTCTATACCATCATTCCAAAAGAATATTAAGGCTGAGGCCCCACATTGTGGAAACGCAGCTTTTTCTGTTGCAAATTGTCACGGTTTTTGAGCCAAAGCCAGGAGTGGATTCAGCAGAAGTAGAAGAACTTCTTATACAATTTTCCATTCCTTTTGTAGCCATTCTTGACAAAAAAAAAAGGTGCGTCTCTGCAACGTCGGACCGTAGCATAAGTCTATTTACAATTTCTGTCTAGTTATGCAGTGAAATATCCCCTGCCTTCATAATACTACATAAAAGCTGCCACTCGTAACTATGCCAAACAATAGATAAAGAGATCTCTAATAAACATAACAAAAGTAAAACTTATTCAGGGTGCAAATGAGTTTTCATGTTCTCCCATAATTGTCCTCCTAGGGTGACAATCGCAATAAACTACAATACAATGCTAATATAATACGTTGAAATACCAGTAAGAAAATTGTGGAATAAAAAAATTGTTTCTAAACATAAAAAACAAACATATTACTCAAGTCTCCTTAACTTCTGCATACAGGTCCCATGGCTGGAGTGTGTCAGATGAACACTGTAGCCCAGGGGTAGGGAATGTACGGCTCTCCAGATGTTGCAAAACTACAACTCCCAGCATGCATACTGGCTCTGCTGTTCTGGGAACTCCCATGGAAGTGAATGGAGCATGCTGGGAGTTGTAGTTTCACAGCAGCTGGAGAGCCGAAGGTTCCCTACCACTGCTGTAGCCAATCACAAGCCTCAGCTGTGACCACTTACCCATAGGTACGTCAGTAAGAGGGCATTCACACGGAGCAACAAGGCGCCTATTCTGGCACGATAACTCGCGTAAGAGTCAGCGCTGCAAAACAGAATCCCATTGACTTCAATGGGTTCCGTTTAACGCGTGTAACACATTAAAATCAATGGGAGGCTTTTTAACCCATTGATTTCAATGTGTTACGCGCGTTAAACGGAACCCATTTAACTCAATGGCATTCTGTTTTGCAGCGCTGATTCTTACACAAGTTTTTGTGCCAGAATCAGCGCAGTGTTACTCCGTGTGAATGCCCCCTAACAAGACATTTGTGAAGAGGTCACCACTGAAATCTTATTGGATGGATCCTGTATACAGAAGCTGCCGCTAGAGGACCAGTGAGAGAGGAGTAATGCTTTTTTTCAATATTACCCCCACCTATAAACATCCCAATAAAATGTTAGTAAAAACAGCATTATGATGCCATTAAATAAAAAAATGACACGGTGTAATCTGTCGTGTTTTGCCATATATCTGGAGTTTTCTTGACATAATTTTAAGGCCTTCTAAGAATGTTTTTTAGTTATGTTGTCCTGGTACATAAAACTATAAAATTCTAACTTTTCTGTACTTTGTTTTTCTCATAGCTGTACATAAATTAGGCGTCTTGTTATTTATGCCATATGCGTTTCTTGTATCAGCCTCCCCTAGAAAGATTTAATAAAATTTAGGAAATAAGTTACAAATTTTAGCAACTGATAAATACAACTACAATGAAGGGGGGGGGGGGGGGGGGAGTTATAGCTGTCAGAACGCAACAATAGAAAAAACTGAACAGAAATTGCTGTGTGCTGAATCGTATAATAGGTTGCATCGATCAGGGGTTAAAAGTGTTACCTGGTCAGGACAGCTCTTGGGGATGTATGTATTGCTGTCACAGCTCCAGTATAATTTACTACTTATTCATTTGATATCTTTGCTCATTCTGGGCTTAGAAGTCTACAGAAAATACAAGATAACAAGTGACTATGGTGTTCTCCCTACAGGCAGAGATAGGCGAGTGTCCACACCTGCAGACCTCTCTTTCGCTTAGCATGTTAGTTCCAACTTTTTCCCTTTTCATTTAGATGGTAAGTAATGATACATTCTAATTCTTGTCCCGGGGCTTTGCAGTCACACAAGCACTTCTTCAAAGAACAGGTTAGCAGCTCTAAACGGCGCATAGTTTATTTTGCTTGATGAAAAACATGAAAATTGTATATAATTTTGACAAAGAGATGGCATATGCTAAATAAAAGATGACTAATCTGTGAACCGACAGTAAAGCTTTGAAGAAGAGCACTGCTAAAATAATCAGAAAAGTCATGGCAAATTTGCTAACTAACTACTAAGAGTTATCAGCACTAATGCCGATATCTCAGGATTGGTTAGGGCTATGACAATGATCCTTGATTTTTTTTTTTAAAGAACAGAATTTCATATTTAAAATGACACCAAGGAATTATCATTGTTAAAATGAATCAAAGTTCATCTTCATAGCCCTAAGGGATCCTGAGATATGGGGCTCTAAACTGTCCTCCACCCTGCTGAAGAAAAGAGGTTGATGGAGCAGAACTGCAGAGAGGATGATAAATCATCATTGTCTGTGCATAACCTGCATGTGACTCTAGGGGGCGTAGCATGGACTTCTTCCATGTTATTTCCTCTCCTATCGATCAGAGAACATACTATATTTTTGTTCTCCGATTGTCACATAGAGGGATAATGTAATACCTCTCTGAGCCTAATAACAGGGGTATTCTTCTGTGATACCCCTCTGAACATAAACTGGAAGTTTTAATGGCACTATGACCCAGACATCTACCATCGTCCAAACCGCAGGACCAAAAGAGTTGTACCAAACACTTACACAACACAAACTAAGTTATTAATAAAGTTTACATCTGATCCTGTCCATACCTGATCTTTATAGTGTAAAATACGCCTCTATAGCGATATCCGTTACACGCTAAAATAGTAACAATTATCAGTAGAGATGAACGTATAACTTTTCCAATTTTTATGGGGGAATAGAAAATTCTATTCTTATATAAGCCCCTATTTAATTTAATTTGCATGCACAAAACTGATTGGCGCATTTCTGCAATTTTGGCGTTTCATTAACAGATGTACATATATATAATTATATTCTGTATGAATTCCTCACATCATGCAGTTTTCTGGAAAGTACATTTTGTTGGCAGAAAAGGATTGCTCGAGCATGCACCTTAGTGGCAATTTGAATTTTTGTGCTTGTAATCTCTTTGCTGCAAAGTTGCATGAAGGTATTATATTAAATATTAAGTTGTGGTTTCATTTCATATATGGCATGCTGTGCAATCTCAATAAAGTTAGATTTTGGTATCACAGTTACAGTGTGCAGTAAAGATTTTTAACATATTAGGGGATAACAGAAAAATACTGCTGGTCTTCTGTATCAGTGTTTGAGAGTATGAGTTATTTTTGTAGTTGATGTTTACAGTATATATAAATTGTGTGCACCATGATCTATTATTTTAGCTGCATTTTTGAGTGAATGTAAGCTTGAATAGGAGTTTTAGGAGCAAATATGTGTTTTAGTGCATTTTTTCAAAAAACTAATTGTCTGTCACAAAGTTGCATGAAGGTGGACAAGACTATTGATAACCCATTTAGACACATGTAATCTTCAGGTTGTCTACTTTCAAAAAAATACATAGTGTTTAGGGGTGCACTTGTTTTTCATGGTGTGCAATCCCTACATTTTATAAGATGCTACTTTTTTTTTTTTTATAAATCATACCATTTAAATCAAAATTGTATGAAGGTGCTTGCTCATATATATTACCAAGTGGCATACTGACAATGCTGCAGGTATCTACGTTAAGAAAATATATAGGTATGGGGGTTTAGTATGATTTTGTTAATGTTGCAATTTTTTTTAATTTTGGTTTTATTTGTCCATCTCAAAGCTGTGAACATTGCTCTGGCTACCGAACTTGTAGGAGGAGATTCGGAAGAGCCTTAGCTGGGAACTAGCTTGAGAGGCTCAACAGTAAGGGAGCGCAATCTGAAATGCACAAAAGAGGAAATTTGATTTTCAGCAGCCAGGGGCAACAGGTCAGAATCGATGTCAGCAACACAGAATGAGAACAGAAGTCTGCTACTTCCATGGACTGCAGCTGATGGGAGAATCCCCATCTTGCTGCACCATCGAGAAGCACATAAGGAGAAACAGTATGAAAAAAAGGTTCAGGACGTGGGAGTAGTGTTGTACTGTTGGTTTGTGGGTAATGATCCAGCAGCCTTCTTTCATGTTTTGAGTCTGAACCCTTAAATACACCTGCAATCTTCAGCTCAGATTTCCTATCTAGTGAAACATTCACAATTAAATAGTCTATCTAGCAAATGACCATCAGGTAATTATTACCTCTGACATAAGCCATTGCTTTTGCTTCATTCCAATATCAAGGTGTTGCGTTTCATCCAAGATTTCCTCCAAAGACAGTGGATGTGTGTCACCTCGCTGATGTCGTGTCTGAATAGAGTAGAGACAAAGAGGCAACCATCATATTTACCATTATAGCAACCTCTTAAAGTCTACAACAGTAAGAGACTAGTGCAATAGAGTAGAACACCAAAGAATCTTTGCAACTGGTCAGTTGTTCCTCATAGTTTCTATACCAAGTTCCAAATATTTTTCTCTGATTTTCCTAAATGGTTAAGAAAAATTAGTCAGTATCATGTTCAAATCTTCAACGATTAAGAGTATAAATGTAATTTTATTGGACAAACCTCACAATTATCTTTTTTCACAAATTAAAAAAAAAAAAAAAATCACAATCCACTGCTCCAAATTATTATGCACAAGAGTCTCTAGACATTTTATAGGTTGTAATAAACAGAAATTAGCCATTTGTTGAATTTGCAGCATTAAGAGGTCACATGCAAGTTACATGCAAACATAGTCTTTTCTTCGAGATCACTTTCAAAATGTTTGCATCCATTGAGTTTCTTGAGGTCAGGGGAAGATGGTGGCCACACCGTCCAGTTTCTCTCCTTTTATGCCGATAGCAGCCAATGACTCAGTAATATTCTATGCTGCATTGCCAATTCATCAAAATGATTTTGCTACGGAAGGTATGGTCCTTTCTGTACCATGGAAGAAAGTGGTCAATTAGAAACTCTACATTACTTCGAAGACATGACTCCGCCACCACCTTGCTGACGTCTTAGCCTTTTTGGGACATGGTGGTCATCCACCAGCCAGCAACTACTCCAATCATCTGGACCAACCAGGGTTGCACGGCACTCATCAGTTAACAGGATTCTTTTATAATTAGTCTTCATGAATGTCTGTGCCCACTGCAACTGTTTCTGCTTGTGAGCACTAGAGATGAGCGAACACTATTCGAAAGAGCCGTTTCGAATAGCATAGAAATGAATGGACGTAGCCGGCACGAGGGGGGTTAAGCGGCCGCTTCCATTCAATTCTATGGGAGCATGCTATTCGAAACGGCCGTTTCGAATAGTGTTTGCTCATCTCTAGTGAGCACTGTTTAGGGATGGCTAACTAGTAGGTTTATGCACAATTGAAAGCCTCTGGAAGATCTTATACCTTGAGGTTCGTGAAACTCCAGAGGAAACCTCAAATACCCGTATGCTGCTTTATAATTGTATTTTAGCAGCTGCTCTTAATCCAATGAATTTGTCTGGCAGAAACCTTTCTCATTATGCCTTTATCTGCACAAACCCATCTGTGCTCTGAATCAGCCACAGATCTCATCACAGTAAGTTGATCATGCTTAAAGAGGACCTTTCATGAGATCCGGCACAGGAAGTTTTATATACTGCTGGAAAGCTGACAGTGAGCTGAATTCAGCGCACTATCGGCTTTCCCGATCTGTGCCCGGTGTAAAGCGCTATCGGTCCCGGGACCGTAGCGCTTTAGTGTCAGAAGGGCGTTTCTGACAGTTAGCCAGGAACGTCCTTCTGCCTTGCGGCGCCTATCGCGCTGTACTGTGTGAGTGGGGAGGAACGCCCCCTCCCTCTGATCACAGTGCTCGTCCATAGACGAGCATTAGCAGGAGCAGGAGGGGGCGTTCCTCCCTGCTCCACAGTACAGCGCGATAGGCGCCGCAAGGCAGAAGGACGTTCCTGGCTAACTGTCAGAAACGCCCTTCTGACACTAAAGCGCTACGGTCCTGGGACCGATAGCGCTTTACATCGGGCACAGATCGGGAAAGCCGATAGTGCGCTGAATTCAGCGCACTGTCAGCTTTCCAGCAGTATATAAAACTTCCTGTGCCCAATCTGATGAAAGGTCCTCTTTAAGTTGCCTGAAAGATCTAATATTTTCATACCTTGTCCAAGGCATTACACTACTTGATGGTTTTTGGCACCAGAGAGATCCTTTTTCTTTCCGATGTTGCTTGAAGCCTGTGGCTTGTTTAATAATGTGGAATGTCCTTCTGAGAATACGCAGCAGAAAAAAAATGCTGTGTTTTATTGTACCAGCAAAGTGAATGATATTATGGCCAAATTCCATCCACACATTACATTTAAAAAAAAAAATAAAAATAAAAAAATAAAAAAAACACAACCCTCTGCGAAAGAGCTGCCTTTCAAAAACATATGCGTTTTGTTGAAAAACATAGCATGTCAATTTTACCTGTGGAAACACATGCATTTTTCCTAGAGATTTAATAAGGGAAGAAAACCGCAGGGAAAAACACAGCAAAAATGCTGCAGAAAAAAGTAGGTTTCCTTTACTGGGCTCATCTGGCAAACTAATTACCAAAGGTGTTTGAGATTAATTTCAGTGATCCCAAGAGCCCTGAGACATAAGACCGTCCATGATTTGGGGAAATTTTTTTTTTTTTTTTTTTTTAAATCTTTATGACACAATGATTTGCATAATAATTTGGAATGCAGGGTATTTGAATGATAATGATCATTCATCAGTTATACAACATTTACATTTCTGAAGCTGTGTAATGTGAACTGTAGGTCATTGTAACTTCCATCTCTAAGTGAAATGGTAATATTCAAGTACTGAGGTAACATAACATTGCACGTCCTTACTGGTCCTGTACATACACTGGCAGAAACTTACTGATGAATAGTGGTTACACCAAACACTGTGACAATGAGAGACAAAGTATGACCTGGAGAAACTCTTTATACATACTGTATCCATTCAATGACCTGGGTTTAGGCATCTAGTATCTGGCAATTTCATCATCTATATACGTATCAGAATGGATCAGAAGTTATCGTGATGCACAGTGTAGTACAGACTGATGTTCTCCTCCTGCCCAGCAGAGTAAGTTTCTTGAACAAATGATTTTGTCTAAACAGAAGTGACCACTCAATCTCGATATTCCAATGACAAGCAGTGTAGTCACCCAGTATTCCACACAGGAAATAATGGTTTATGTATTTTGCTTTTCCAAAATGCTTAGAAATTAAAACACAACAATTCTAACTAGCATATACAGATACAAATCATAAAAAGTAGATTACCTTCATATAGTTGACAATTTTTGCAAGAACTCCAAACTTGTAGTTGGAGGACCCAGAAAGGCTCTTGAGGTTAAATGCTCCATTGCTTCCCTCTGTTAAAGAAGTGCTAAGATTAGTCACCTGAAATACAGTCTGGGCAATGCATCATCTTGGACATCAACCATAAACTTGGAATATGCTATCATCCATGTTCTACATTTGTTTGTACATTACAGTTTATAAAAGCTTCAGTTTACGCAAGTTTCTTCTTTATTCCACTCACCAAACACAAGGAAACCAGATGTTCTAATAGAAAAGGATTTTTCGGAAATGATATAAAGAGTAAAGTACTCCAATTTACCAAGTTATTCCTTAAAACCTCCAACAAATCTCAGGGAGGTAGTGTCTGTTCATAGTTATATACATGAACAACTGAAGACACATTCAGCTCCCTAGAGGGAATTTACAGAGAGTTTGCTATAGCTCCATCTGTATCCATCATCACTTCCTACAGCCGAGATTCCTAAGGTAACCAATTTTTTAATGTTCCATTCGGGGGGGGGGGGGGAGAGAGGGGGGGTCCGCAATCGCACCCCCAAATGGAAACCCATGCACAGATGTGAACCAGGACTTAGGCATAGCCCGATCTCAGAGCATAAAAGAAAGAGGAGACATATAGGCACACTCGATGATTATGATGATGATGATGATAATAATAATAATAATTAATAAACACACACCAAGGAGGAGTTGTTGGAATGGAATGAAACTTTCCATATGTGAAGGTAATAATGATATATTTAAAGGATTACAATATTAGAGCGAAATGAAAAATATATTGAGGAAAACTGTGTAAAAGAAAGGAGGCTCCCGGATACAAGATCAGATATAGTGGGGCTCGGAGGTCCATGTGGGCACATTTGTGCATATTTTAATGGTACTAAATATAAATATATATTTATTTTACGCCATGTACAGTCCATTTAATTGATTTAGAAATATACATGCAGAACGAGTACAGATATCTAATCAGGGCTGTAATAACTTTCCATTAGCTATACAGAAATCTTGTTTTATTAACCCCTTCAGAACGCGCACACACACTATAAATGCTGGACATCAGGTCTGGCTCAGAGTATGTTAACCAGATTACAATGGAGGTCTGAGTAGTGATATAAAAGAGGCAGGCAGGCTTCCCCTGTGGGGTTGCACAGTCCTTTGGGTGGAGGGATGGGATGCTAATGAAGCCGTGTAACAGTCTGCTGGCTGCATTCTGCTCTGTCCAATGGCAGCCAAGCTCTGTGTCATCTACACTGTGCTGAGCAATCTAGACTGAGCAGCACAGCAGAGCCCGGCAGCTTCTCACACAGGAAGGTAGGTTCATATGAATTAAAACACATCTTTGCTATGGATTGTAATAGGAACAGAGTGGGAGAATATCACAGCCTCTTCTTTCCTTTGGCTGTACATAGACGGAGACATGGAATATTTAGCATGCAGGCGGATTATGGACCCTTTCTTCCTTAACATGGCTCACACCCCATTCTGTCAGCCAGTCAAAGATATGCAGGCTGTGCGAGTTCATGATACAAGCCATAGGCTCAGCTGCACACACATCCATAGCATTTGTTAAAGCTTCTCAATTACACTGACTTCATTTGTGGGCTGCGTTCAGGATGGTGATTTCTTCCACATCAAGGTGGAAGCAGTAAAATATGCCTTGTAACTAGGGTCGCTGGGTGAAATCAATCCATGACACATATTGCTTCTGCTTCACTAGCCTAGCATATGCCTGTATGACCTCTGACCTTATTTGTATTTTTGTTGGTGATCTTTTACTGTGTGGTGGAGAATCTATTTGCTATACCACTGGCAAAATATGCCACCATGATAGAAACTGGAGGTACTTGGTATATCAAGGGTGATATGTACACAACGCCAGAATTATTATTGTGCCTGTGCCCATGTACCAATATCTGGCATGTTTAAGGCATAAAAGTATGCAAAACAAGATGCAACATTTTATTAAATGAATGCACTAAAAAAGATGATGATTAGGACTTGCTCAACACTTTCCAAATGTGTCTAGACAAATAGGCGTGGCTTAATGGGAAAGGGGGCATGGTTTAGAATGTAATAATGTGGATGACATTGCGCCAAAATCTTTGGCGGAAAAATTAAACCCAAACAAAGCCTGCCTAAAATAAAAATATGACAATATAAAACCAAAATGTATAAAACATATACTTGGTGCTGCTATTTCCTTGTTCTAGAGCCCCACCTCTCTGTCCGCAAAGTAGTCGCTACGGCCTCAGCTTACACTATGCACACCATGCTTAAGAAGACTGAAACACACCATTCACCTTCCAGTGGTCTGAAGCCAATAATGTGAGTGGTATGACCATCCTGTCCATACTTTTTCCTTCAAATCTCTGTTAGGCTGAGGCCCCATGCTGCGGAAACGCAGATTTTTATCTTCCAGTTAGTTGCCTTTTTTGAACCAAAGCCTGGAGTGGATTGATCAGAAGGTAAAATTATAAGAACTTCGTATATATCTCCCATTCCTTTTGTAGCCATTGTTGGCTTTGGCTCAAAAAATCAAAAACAACAAAAGAGCAAAATCTGCAACAAAAAAAAGATGCGGAAATGTGGGCCATTAGCCTTACAGGGATTTCTGAGTACAGAAAGGCGAAGGGTGAAGGAAAGGAATGTCTCAGACTTCCAAAGCAGGATGTACATTGGGTAGTCTCAATCTGTAGCAGCCATTTTGCAGACCTTCAATCATGGCTTCAAAAAGAAAAGTCTGGGCCTAAAGCCAGCCATACACTTTATATAGGTGTAGGATGGACGCTGGTTGAGCTTACAGCCATCTTGCTAAACTCCCATACATATGCACACTCACTTGACTAGCACCCCCATACACATTAGATAGTTGGCTGAATACATCAAAATTTGTGGGTTCAGTTTTTACACATGGCCAGCTTTAGAGTATTTCACTACACACCCAGAAGATAGTATGACACAGGCTTCCTCATCTGACCCACTACCTTGTAAGAGCGGTGGTCTGTTTTAGATCATGCCTTTTTGTCAGATGGTTACTTTAATAAGCTAATAGCAATGTGTCCTGCAACTGGATCTCCTAGTGATCTATTAGAATCTTTGTATAAACCTGAAATACCAGAGGTATTTACCAGCAAGCTTTACATAGTGTTTACTTTATATAAAAAAAAAAAGGTTTCCTGATAATGCAGACTGGCAAAGTCCATCAAAACCGGAAAGACTTTTCGTAGCCACTGTATGCCTGACAATTATACTGTATTCTAAACTAGAAACTAGAACTTTAAAAAGAATGTTTCATATTAGGTTTGTGTAAAAAGTATATTTATCTTTACAGATATTGGGGAAATGTATTATTATTGGCACATTGTATACCAATCTTAATAACAAGGTTGACTGGCGCAGGGAACCGGAGCGTTATGAAGAGGCTGCGGCCTATTCATGAGTCTGTTATATATTCTGTCGTCAGAATGGAAATCTACGCCACTTGGGAAATGGTTATAATAAATCAGTCAGGCCGAGGCATCCCCACAATGTAGCAGATGAGTCCCAGATCAGGCCTTGTGGTGAATGTTTGACGCAAGAAACACGCGACTATCATCCCTTTACAACAGAATGATGAAATCTCCCCTATAAATAAGGTACTGTCTTAAGATGAGCGAGTAGTAGTCAATCGAATACCTCCCTGCCATAGGTATGCGTGTAAGCGGCAGAACACCAAGGAGTTAAACACATTGAATATTTGATGCGTTTAATTCCTTGGTGTTTGGCCGCTTACACGCATACCTATGGCGTGGAGATATTCGATCGAATACTACTCGCTCATCTCTAGTATTGTCTTATTTTTAAGTTGCAGATATTTTTGTTCATAAACCTTCCATTGGGACAGCCATGTTAGATGCAGCTGTATCACTTGTTATGGACATTACAGCAAGGTGTACTCACTCTATGTCAGAGATGAATGGGAGTTAATTGTAGTCTCCAGATAGTGATGGTACACAACCTCCCCCCCCCCCCCCTCCACACACACACACTTCCCCAGAGACCAGCAATGATACTTAAAAGCCTATTTCTGTAGTATTGCTATCCTATCCAAACAAATGGCAGGAAAAGGGAGGGGGGGGGGGGTGCATCAACTAACTCATTTGAGTATCCTAACACTGAGGGTTTCTTGATAACGGGATTGCACAGAACTAAAGCACAGTGCTCTCAAAATCCAACATAACAGCTTTATCCTCTAGAGGCACAATGGAAATAACTCTGCATTATAGCTGTCTAATGGAGTGACATGGAAGAGTCTGAGGAGATAATGATATACTATAATGCATGGAAACAATTCTCATCTATTCATTGCTGCTTAAAACTGACAAAACAAACATAATGTCTCAATGGTGATATACACGTTTACACAATACCCGATACATTTACAATAGAGGAACAATACAAATCGCAGAATCTGTATTCAATCAGTACAAAAGGCAAGAAGAATAGGAACATTACTAGCAGGGGCGTAATTGCATCGGGCCCCGGAGTCTCAGGGGGCCCATAAGCACTGGCATCAGTATTGAGATTGCAGCTTCCATCTGGCCCATAAGCTAAGGAGACCCACATGTTACCCTAACCACACTAAGGTGGATTAAACTCCTTAGCACCCGTAACCATCACTATCCAGAATTTGATGTAGGGATGGGGTAGGGGCCTGGGACAAAAGATTTCATCGGAGCCCACAAGACTTTAGTTACACCACTGAATACTAGATATTAGGGCAAGGGCCACAAAGGGCAGCAAAGCAGCTCAAAACGGTAGCTGGAAGCGGCAGCTGTGATTTTTAACAGGTCTGAGGGACAAACCACCGACTCAGACTCCTTCACAAAAGGCTGACAGCTACAGTCAGTCAGAAGCTGTAAAGTGGTTTATTAAAAAGTTAGTCATTGAATTCCTATGAAAGTAAATATAATACAACAATCTATACATCTCATCATACAATATTAATAATTGTATAATTAAAAATAATCATTGTATTTTCAAGTAACTATTTTCTGACTCCAACTCCACAGTCCTGATTTTTAATGTGATTTGGCAACAAATAGTAATAACAAATAGTAATGGTTGTGTCAGCACAACCTTCTATAGCCCTAACCATGTCCCCCAACAACAAATCTATAAGATTGCTAGGGATCAACCACAAGAATGGCAATCCATTCCATGTGAACAAGGTCAACATTGTGTGTGCATGGCCACTGTTCCGTTCATTTCTATGGGACTACCAGAACAGTAATCTCTTGCAGCTGTACAGAACTGAATGGCACAGTTGCCACACATTTCCACCACTGCTGCATCAACATACGGCAACAGCTGTAGGACCCCTAAAATCAAACATGTATTAGATGTATTTTGTGGGAAAGTAGTACTAGGCAGTTGGACTGCAACACACTTGGTCCCTTTGTTCTTGGTTTTCCAAGCAGTCACCAGAGGTGTGTGGCAGCAGCTTTCTCCTCTCTCCCTATTCAGTACACATGCACACTCAGCCATGCATTCATGTAGATTGGGAGTGGGGAGGGGGCAAAGAAGTAGCTGCTGCCCATACAAGTGTTTGGCTAGAGCTACAACTCCTCAGCCAGTTGTGTACTTTTTATTTATTCTTCCTTTCTAAAGATAGTTGTGATATCAAAGCTTTGATCCAAACCCATAAAATAACTCTCAAATGTCTGTTCCACCTGCACTCGCAACACATGCGGTCTCACACTGAGGGACAGAGAAACTTCAGCAACACCCACGCTCCCAACTCTCCATTCTATCACTTACTAAGACTCATTTTTAGAGCCAAAGATTATTTCTTCACATTTACAGAGTATGCAAGCAGGAAAGAGGGGGGGGATTATTGGGTTTATACTGCTCAAGAAACTTAGCACCTATCCAAAGGGCAGCGGCTACGTGTGAAAGTGCTGGGGATCCCACCGTTGGGACACTCCGCTATCAGCAGAACAGGGGGCCAAAAGTTCCTTTGTGGAGTCCATGTAACTAAGCATTTGAGAAACAAGAGCTTCATTCACTGAAAAGGGGATGCGTCCTAAGGGTCTTTGTGGCATAACCCTTTTAATGGAACTTATTACAACACTTAATAAATGTACTGAGATCATAATAAATTATTAATAAGGATAGGAGTTTTCTAGGTCCCAAATATTGATTGCTTATCGTTAGAATAAGTCATCAATATCGGATTGGTGGAGGATCAACTCCCAGCAACCCCATGGTCGGCTGCATAGCTCCAACTCATTCCCTTGCACTGGATGTGGCAGCAATAAGGTGCAACACAGTTCCTGCAAAATGTACAGCACTGTGCCTGGTAAACAATGAAGAGTCTGCAAAGTTCAGCCAGGCACAGCGATCCCCTCAAACAACTTACTGGTGGGGCTGATGGGAGTCAGATACCCACTGTCTGACGGTCAATTCTAAGGATAGGTCCAATCAATTTAAAGGGATTCTACCATTAAAACTCTTTTTTTCTCATTCACACGTCGGAATAGCCTTAAGAATGGCTACTGTTCTCCTACCTTAAGAAGTCGTCTCCGCCCCGCCATTCGGTTAAAATCCCAGTTTTTGTCGGTATGCAAAAGAGAACCCTCTCCAGCGACGCCTCCATCTTCTTCAGCAACCGCCTCTTCACTCATCTTTTTCTGGCTGGGGTCATACTTCAATGCCTGTGCAGTCGGCTCTGCCATCGGGCGGCCATATTTTTGTGGCCGCTTATGCGAGCATGCGCAGTACACTCTAGTTCATAGAACATTGCCGGAGAGGGTTCACTGGGGGTGGGCCTCAGCACTCAAACAGCACTGGGGGCATCCCCAATGCTGCGAGAGAACTCATTCACATACCAACAAAAACCAGGATTTTAACCGAACGGCGGGGCGGAGACAACTTCTAAAGGTAGGGGAAGAATAACCTCTTAGCGCTATTCCGACGTGTGAACGAGAAAAAAAAAAAAAAAAAAGTTTTAATGGTAGAATCCCTTTAATAATGCCATCAAATATACAGGTACGGTCATGGAAAAATCTGATTCCTAAGAGTGTTATTTTACTAAACCAGCATAAATGCTTTTATGTTGCAATTTCTAAATATATATATCTGTATTATATATGTGAAAATAAGAGAGAAAACGAACCCCAATAATGGTAAGCGTTTTCATACTTCATATGCAACCCATATTGGAACTACACCACAAAATATAAGACACTAGCTGGTACCCGCGACTTCATCTGCGGTGATTGTAGAAGTGGGTATATACAGGCGTGGGTAAGGTTTTCGTAGTGTGTATAAGGGATGGGATATGAAATGTAAGTTTGTATCTTGTTTTTGCTGTAATTCTGAGAATACGTGAGACTTTTGTGTTGAAGTTACTTTGTATTAGAGCCGCTATATATACGGTGTTGTGAGAAACTGTACATAGTGACTTTGGGACAGAGGTATTTGAAGTTAACCCTTTCCCGCCGATGGCATTTTTTGATTTTCGTTTTTGACTCCCCTCCTTCTAAACCCCATAACTTTTTTATTTCTCCGCTCCCAGAGCCATATGAGGTCTTAATTTTTGCGGGACAAATTTTTCTTCATGATGCCGCCATTAATTATTCTATATAATGTACTGGGAAGCTGGGAAAAATTCAAAATGGGGTGGATTTCAAGAAAAAATGCATTTCTGCGACTTTCTTACGGGCTTTGGTTTTACGGCGTTCACTGTGCAACCAAAATGACCTGTCCCCTGTATTCTGTGTTTCGCTACGATTCCGGGGATACCAAATTTATATGGTTTTAGTTACATTTTGACCCCTTAAAAACAAATCCAAAACTGTTAAAATTTTTTTTGAAAAGTCGCCATATTCCGACAGCCATAACTTTTTTATACGTGCATGTACGGGGATGTATATGGCGTCCTTTTTTGCGGGACTGGGTGTACTTTGTAGTTCTACCATCTTCAGGAAATGTTATTGCTTTGATCACTTTTTATTCAAATTTTTATCAGAATCAAAACAGTGAAAAAAACGGCGGTTTGGCACTTTTGACCATTTTTCCCGCTACGGCGTTTACCGAACAGGAAAAATATTTGTATAGCTTTGTAGAGCCGGCGATTTTGGACGCGGGGATACCTAACATGTATGTGTTTCACAGTTTTTAACTACTTTTATATGTGTTCTAGGGAAAGGGGGGTGATTTGAATTTTTAATCCTTTTTTTTGTTTTTAATATTTTTTTAAAACTTTTTTTTTTTGCATTCATTAGACCGCCTAGGGGTATTGACATGGGTGGGCGGTGTCGCGGATTGTCATAGCGGTGGGGGTTGGCAAACATGGCTGCTCCGGAGCGTTAAAGAGAACCTCCTGGAGTATCGTTAAGGTGAGGGGCAAAGTGGTAAAGTACATGTATATGTGATTGTATGGGGTTAGGGGCGAGGCTGTAGAGGGCAATATGAATTTTGTGGCTTGCTATGGTCCAAAGTGTGTGAGATTGCAGAGATGGTGATGTGAGTTTGGGGTTTGTGGGGGTCCCGGGAAAAACGTATGTGCGCTATTGTGACGAAAAGTAGCCTATTGCGCAATGGGTGTATTAACTATGTTTGTGGAAAATTTCAGCCAAATCGGTCAAGCGGGTTTTGCGTGATTGACTAACAAACATCCGAACACACAAACCCACAAACATCCAAACTCACAAACTTTCACATTTATAATATTAATAGGATTACATACAAAATGCCAATAATGACTATGACAGAGCAAGCAGTGCAAGGCTCAAAGCACCATAGAATATGCAACAGGGAATATAATGAGGTACTGCCTGGGGTATAGAGAAACCACGAAAGAAGACGGGCTTTACCAATAAATTATTAAAGGCTGGCAGGCAATATCAGAGGATACCATTACACTGCAATGTACTTTCTTCACTTGGCGGTTGCTGCTTAGGACAAAGGCCTTTATTAGCACAAATAAATGACAGGCTACTCTATTCCCCAAAATGACTTACAAATCCACTGCTTGCGGCAACAGCCACAATTAATGAGAGCGAGCAGGAAAGTACCAAGCACGTAACGCATGTCTAGACTTTGTGAAACATTTCAAGGCCCAATAATTATACACTGTCTAGTGCAAAAATAAAGCCATTACTTCCTATTCTAAATGACACTATGCAGACAGAGGCTGGAGGGAGCTCTCTGGAACATAAATGTAGCGCCCACCAAATCCAGAATCACTGAATATTACTAAATTAGTATTTGTTGCCCGATATGCAAATAGATAAAAGGTTTAGCTCATATTAGATAAATGGAGGATGACACAAGGCCAATACAGACTGGTTTTAGTCTTCAAAATTGGCAACACAAGTATTTTTTTATTTTTTTCTTCTCCTTTCACTATGTCATTCTGAGCAAATTGTACTGTGTATAACATCTATATATTTAGTAATTTGGACTCCTGTAGAAGGGAAATATGGAAGTTAGCATATTAGTGTTGTGCAGACCCCAAGCAGTTTTATACTATGAGTGTACCAGTAGAGAAGCTGGCATACACCCAAGTGTAAATATAGGATGCCAATTGGTTGTTACATTAACAGAACAGATTTATTTTTTCAGACCTGATGGTTCTTTTGTTGACAATGGACCCATGCCAAACTGATGTAGTTCTCTCTTAATAGGACCAATATGCTCAGAAAATATTTGATATATTGCGTGTTAACTCATAGGACGCATGAAATCAAATTGTAAAGATAAAAACATTCCTTAAAATATTTCACCAGAATAGCCATTTTTGGCTTTGGAATCAGCCATTTTTAAAGAAGGAAATCCATGAAGTCGGCAAATGTCATAAAAAAATAAAAATCTATTAATATTTTAGTTACTCCAAAGGTGGATAGAGCTTGGTTATACTTCTA